>NC_032091.1:349002-487474 GCF_000182965.3 Candida albicans SC5314
TAATTCCCCAAAACAGGGCCCATAGATCTAGTTTTACCAGTAGCAGTACTGAAGTGCATACCTCATCCAGCATAGCAAGTACCAATAATCACCACCACAACAACAACAATAACAATAACAATAATAACGGTCAAATACAATCTTTTATGCACTTGAATCATTACCAGATATATTATAATTTATCATTGTCAAGCATTCAATTATGTAACTATTATCACATTTTGAATTTAACCAACACTTTAAATTATACAAATCTGAATGAATATAATTACGGAAACGAAGCTCAAGAACATCAAAAAATCTTATACATGCACCGAGCAATTACTTATTTTCAATTAATTAATGTTAGAAATAGTGACGCAGTAGATCCGGTTCAGGAATTATACGAGTTGCTATACAGTTGTGAGCGATACTATCTTGTTATGTCATCACATAATTATAACATCAATGTAACAAGAAACAATGACATTGTTTTGCAATTACGTTCAAACAAGTATCGAGGTAAAAGTTACACTTACGAGTTGATGAGATTTTTAGATTCAAAACACACGATAGATGAATTATGTTATAAATCCAATTTCAATGTTTTATTAAATTATACCAAACCAGTTTCTGGCTATTTCGAATTGAAAACAGAAATGAATAAACTTAATGCCACAGAGCCAATACATAAGATAATCCACAATATTGTTTTGTTCAAATTGTTGCTCATTAAACCATTAAATTTTGTTGAAACCAAACAAGAGATTGTGACAATTATTAGGAACTTAAACTTACTATTAGAAGAGAATGATAGTGATACGTTTAAAATAAAAATTTCCAATTATCAAATAATACAACCAATGCTACATTGTTTAAAAAGTTTTCTTGAAATTAAGCAAGTTGAAGTAAAACTTGGTACTCCACAATTGGATTTACAGGACCAAGTTTTGTTAGTTAGATTTAGCGAAAATTTGATTTTGCATTTCCCATTTTTCAATAATATCAATAAATTGATCAGAGCTCATAAAATTTTGAATAACTGGTTCCTTAATTTGAGTGAAATTAAAAAAGATGATTTGGAAGAACAAAATGAGAAGAACCAACAACAAGGCAAACTTCAAAGTTTACAACAACCAATTCAACCATCACCACAGCAACCACTAGCATCACTAGCACAACAACAACAACAGCCGCAAGAGCAACAACCACTGATGCTGCACAATTTGGAAAATGACTTACAGAACCAGATTCTCACGCCGACTCCCGATAGTTTTCTGATGAATTTCCCAATGCATAATTCAGTTCTGCATATGTCGCCCAATTTGAACCAAGTATCTCTGCAACAAAAAATTGCCAGTCAGATAAACTTGAATGAGTTATTAAGAGATCTTAATGGGACACCTTCATCTACTACAGATTTTATTAATCAATATAACAATTTCAAAGTTCCCGATACTTTAATATCCACAAACTCAAATCCAATAACTCAACACCAAGCGGATGACGAAGAAGAAGATGTAATAGACAATGAAGAAGATGATGCAGAAGATGATCAAGACCAGTTCTTTTCCATTGTGCCTCAAAATCAACATGGCCATAAATTTGCCAATCTTCAAGCCCCTCAACCAGTTTCTAATACAGGCTCCAACACGTTAAATAATGGCCCAGTTACAACGGCAACACCAAGTGGGGCAATTGGTGGTGGTGGCAACAATACTGGTAGTTTCCTTTCATTATTCAATGCTACTAATTTTGTGGATGATCAAACAGATGGTAATAATGGTGCTACTGGTGTTGGCAGCAGCTTTTTCAATTTGTATCAATTGAATAATTTGCCCGAAAAGTGATTGTGACAACCGAAATTTTATATATTGTTAAAAATAGTACCAAGGTACTAATCATGTGATTTGATTATAACAAGTGTACATGTCTAGAGATGATTTTAATGAATATACCTTTTTTATGTGTTGATAAGAAATATATGTTGGCAAGGGGACTTGGTTTTAAAATTGATGTAAAGAGTTGCTAAATCGCATTGGTAAAAGTTGTGGTTATTTCTGCTATGATGTCATAATATTTATTGTCTAGAATATAAATCTGAAAATGAGAGAATTTCCAGTAGACAACAGAGTTCTAAAAGAAAACCATAACTAGATAAAAGTTTATAGAATATACTCATCAGATAATCAACATGCAATTTGACAGTAAAGATAACTTGTAATTGATGTACAAAGTAGTGATAAGTTCTTATCGTGTGTGACAAGACGCCAATCCTACTTTTGTTTTGACAGAAACTATTCAAGAATTGTAAACAAAGTTGGCTTGCTCGGGCTAGTCATACCACCACTGGGAGTGAAGTGGTGGCAGCAATTAGCACCAAGAAGTGAGGGAGGGAAACAAACAACCAAAAAAACGGGGACCAGGTATATAGAGTGAAACTAGTGAGAGAGAGAGAGAATATTACCAGCAAGGGAAAAAACAAACAAAAAAAGAGAAAAAGAGAAAAAAAAAATTGAAAGAGAAAGAGAAAGAGGAAAAAAAAATCAACAACTTTCCAACGAAACAAAAATCAGGGCAAAAAAAAAGGACAACCATTTATTGTTGGAATCTTTTCATTATTAATTACTCTTTACACCTTTCTTTTTTTTTTTTTTTGTTTTTGCCTTCTCCCTATCTGGTCTATTGATTCATATATACATATTAACATACACATTTACATTTACACAAATACTTGCATTTATAAACAATAATGGATTTAGATACAGACGTGCCAATGGAAGACGTTGAGGAACAGCAACAGCAACAAGAACAATCTCTTTCGAAACAATCGGCTACAAAATCATTGACCAATCCTCAAGGCACTGGTGCCACTGCAACTTCATCAGCACAACAACAAAGAAAAGATCTAGACGGATCATCAATCAATCAATTAGATGTGTGGATTGAAAAATTGTCAAAGTGTGAGCCACTTTCCGAAACCGACGTCAAGAAATTATGTGATATGGCAGTTGAAGTGTTACAATTTGAAGAAAATGTTCAACCAGTACAAGTGCCAGTGACAATATGTGGTGATGTTCATGGTCAATTTCATGATTTGATGGAGTTGTTCAAAATCGGTGGACCTTGTCCGGACACCAACTATTTGTTTATGGGAGATTACGTTGATCGTGGATATTATTCAGTTGAAACTGTATCATACTTGGTTTGTATGAAAGTAAGATTCCCTAACAGAATCACTATTTTGAGAGGGAACCACGAATCTAGACAGATCACACAAGTTTACGGGTTTTACGACGAATGTTTAAGAAAATACGGATCAGCCACTGTTTGGAAGTTGTTTACTGATTTATTTGATTACTTCCCAATAACTGCATTAGTTGATAATAAAGTGTTTTGTTTGCATGGCGGGTTATCCCCAATGATTGAAACTATTGATCAAGTGAGAGAATTGAACAGAATTCAAGAAGTTCCCCACGAAGGGCCAATGTGTGATTTGTTGTGGTCTGATCCAGATGATAGAGGTGGCTGGGGTATTTCTCCAAGAGGAGCTGGTTTTACTTTTGGTCAAGACATTTCCGAGCAATTCAACCATACTAATGATTTAAGTCTTATTGCTAGAGCCCATCAATTGGTGATGGAAGGGTTCAGTTGGTCTCATCAAGAAAATGTTGTCACGATATTTTCAGCTCCAAACTATTGTTATAGATGTGGTAATCAAGCTGCAATCATGGAAGTTGATGAACAACATAATAGACAATTTTTACAATATGACCCAAGCGTTAGACCAGGAGAACCTACAGTAACAAGGAAGACTCCTGATTATTTCTTATGATGTTTTACACTAATTAATTTTTGTTTTGTTTTTGTTTACTTTTAGTTTTTTTTTTATTTAAATATCCAAACATGTGCTATTACTCCACAGTATTATTTCTAGTATTATTATTATTATTATTATTATCCATCATTTACATCTATATACTATAAATATGTTGACGCCTCTTCCTATATCTTTTCTGCTTTATTTTTTTGTTATGAGTTGTTTGGTATTAGCCATTTTTTTTCCCAATGGATTCTAATTTTTCTTCTTAGTTCTAGTTGTATAAATTCAGTTAATGATTGTTTTTTTTTGTCAGGTTTTGTTTTTATAATTGGTTGGCTAGGTAAATTTCAGCTTCAAATTCCATATTCTTATTTGTTATTAACCCCTTCAAGCTGTAGTATGTGCACATCAAGTTGTTGTTGTTGATCTCTGTCAAAACGGTATGGGTTGTGATATACTCAAAGATAACCGCACACGACATGATACGACATTAATGTGTGCGACATATTGATTATTTTTTCGTTCTTCGCTTCCAGCCAACCAGAGACAACAAAATTTATATTATGAAAGAAAGAACAGAACGGAAAAAAAAAAACGCAGTACTAATAAACTGTTTTATTCAGTTACGTTCAAGAACAACTTTCGATTGAATCTATTCCACATATTAAACCTACACATCTACTGTTGAACATATCTCAATGTTGAAATTATCAGCAAGACCAATAAGTAGATCAATAGGAGTCTTCTCCAGAAGATCGGTCTACACATCTGTTCTAGAATCCGATATCAATATTACCAAGAATGGTAAAGTCAATGTTGCTGTAGGTGCTGGCGGTCGTTCTTCCAGAACTGGGTACACAGCCACTGTATTTGGTGCATCTGGATTTTTGGGCCGTTATGTAACCTCCAAATTGGCTAGACACGGTACTACCACTATTGTCCCATTCAGAGATGATATGAAAAAAAGATTTTTGAAAGTCACTGGTGATTTGGGTGTTGTCAATTTTGTAGAAATTGATGCTCGTAATTTACAAAGTATTGAAGATTCAGTGGCCCATTCAGATATTGTTATCAATTGTATTGGTGTTGATTACGACACTAAAAACTTTAAAATGGCCGATGTTAACATTGCCTTGGCTGAAAGAATTGCTGAAGCCACTAAAAAAGCCAATGTTCCTCGTTATATTCATGTCTCATCATATAACGCCGATCCAAATTCAGAATCAGTATTCTATGCCACAAAGGGTATTGCTGAACAAGTTGTTAGAGACATTATCCCAGACACCACTATTGTAAGACCAGCACCAATGTATGGTAGAGAAGATTCATTATTAAACTATTTGGGACCAAAAGTTAAAATGTGGACTCCAAACAAAAACGCTAAAGAAGTTTGGCCAGTATATGTTTTAGATGTTGCTAGAGCTCTTGAGAGAATTGCTTATGATGATTCTACTGCTGGTCAAACATTTGAATTATACGGGCCAGAAAAAGTCACTTTCCAAGAAATCAGAAATATGATTCATGGTATAACTGAAAATTACGCCCAAGTAGGTCCATGGTCATATCAATTTGCTGATTATGCTATACCATTACCATTAGCTAAGGCCATTGCTAAAGTTCAACAATTGGTGTGGTGGAAATTAACTAACCCAGACCAAGTTCAAAGACTTGTCATAAACCAAAAGATTGATCCAAATGCTAAAACTTTCCATGATTTGGGTATTGATGATTTGACTAGATTACCAGATGTGTTATTCAGTTACGTCAAACAATGGAGACATCCATTAATTGCTCAAAAGGGGGCTCCAGGTAAGAAAGAATTAGAAAGATTAAGAGACGTCCAACATTTCACTCCATAGATGATATGATTATTTATAGTTTAAGTGTAAAGAGTTTATTTTTAAAAAGAATATATTCAGTAAACTAATAGTTAAAAAAAGGGAATAAAAGTAGAACAATGCAGCAATGTTTTTGAGGCTGAAATATAAATTCTGGAGATCTCCGAAGTTTAGACAACACCAAAAAAAAAAAGGAAAGGAACTATATAAAGGCAGAAAGATAATCTCCATTCTACCAATCTTAGTTTTTTTAAAGGTGAAGAATATTTTTTGTACATCTAGTTAATATGGCATTACCAACAATCGAATCGTTCAAAAAATTATCATCAGAAGATAAAAGACAAGTGCTTGATCATTTATTTGAGCCATGCAATACATTATCCAATTTTGTATTCATAAAAGTACTTCATCAACAATACAATACCTATCCAGAGTTTATAAACCTCGTTAGAAAAGAACTACTTGAATTTTTGAAACAAAGTGAAACCTTCCAATCCCAATATCAAGGTGAAATAAGCCCCGTGATAAATGAAATTATTTCCGCCCATCCCAGATTAGGTGAACCCAAAAAGGAAACCCTTTCAGTACATTCAAATAATGAACAGAAAACTTTGAATAATGATCCGGAAATTATCAAGAAATTAAAAGAGTTAAATGCTGCTTATGAGAAAACATTCCCAGGATTACGTTATGTTGTATTTGTCAATGGTAGAAGTAGACATGAAATAATGGATAATATGCAAAAAAGAATTGAACGAAATGATATAAATTTGGAAAGAGTAGAAGCATTTAATGCCATGTGTGATATTGCATTAGATAGAGCTAATAAATTAGGTATTAAATTGTAACTTGATTAATATAGAAGAATATTAAAAAAGATTGTATGAAATTTTTCTTATCAATAGAAAAGGCTGGTGAGGGAGGTGTGTCGTTGTAAGCAAAAATAAAATAAATAACACAAGAGACACGACCTTCGATTAATCACTAACAATAATAAATAATAATAAATTATTTATGGAATAAAGATTAAGTTCGACAAATTGTGCGAAGTAAAAAAATTGATTATGGAATTTCAATTTTGTTGTTGTTGAAGGTCTACAGAAAAATTAAATTAAAAAAAAACTACTTTTACAACAAAACGTTGTCAAATTTATCTATTACATATTACAATTAATTCTACAGCTTTTTGTAAGCTAAATATTTATTTCTTATTTAATACATCAATTTTACAATGGTATGTTTCAATATTTCAATTATCTAATTGGTTATTCCAAGAATTTGAATTACTAACAGTACTTTTTTCATTTTCAGGCCGGAGCTTTAGAAAATGCAACAAAGGAAATTAAACGTCTTTCATTAGAAGACACCCATGAATCCCAATATGGACAAATCTATTCTGTCTCAGGTCCAGTTGTGGTTGCAGAAAACATGATTGGATGTGCAATGTATGAATTAGTCAAAGTTGGTCATGATAATTTGGTTGGTGAAGTCATTAGAATTAATGGCGATAAGGCCACTATCCAAGTTTATGAAGAAACTGCCGGTGTCACTGTTGGTGACCCGGTTTTAAGAACTGGTAAACCATTATCTGTTGAGTTGGGTCCAGGGTTAATGGAAACTATTTATGATGGTATTCAAAGACCATTGAAGGCAATTAAAGATGAATCCCAATCCATTTATATTCCAAGAGGTATTGATGTTCCAGCTTTATCAAGAACTACTCAATATGATTTCACTCCTGGTAAATTGAAAGTAGGTGACCATATTACTGGTGGTGATATTTTCGGGTCTATTTACGAAAATTCTTTGTTAGATGATCATAAAATCTTGTTGCCACCAAGAGCTAGAGGGACTATTACATCTATTGCTGAATCTGGTTCTTACAATGTTGAAGATACTGTTTTAGAAGTTGAATTTGATGGGAAAAAACACAAATACTCCATGATGCACACCTGGCCGGTGAGAGTTCCAAGACCAGTTGCTGAAAAATTAAGTGCTGATTATCCATTGTTGACTGGTCAAAGAGTTTTGGATTCTTTATTTCCATGTGTCCAAGGTGGTACCACTTGTATTCCTGGTGCCTTTGGTTGTGGTAAAACTGTTATTTCACAATCATTATCGAAATTCTCCAATTCAGATGTTATTATTTATGTTGGTTGTGGTGAACGTGGTAATGAGATGGCTGAAGTTTTAATGGAATTCCCAGAATTATACACTGAAATATCCGGTAGAAAAGAACCAATTATGAAACGTACCACTTTAGTTGCCAACACATCTAATATGCCGGTCGCTGCTAGAGAAGCTTCTATTTACACTGGTATTACTTTAGCTGAATATTTCAGAGATCAAGGTAAGAATGTGTCTATGATTGCTGATTCTTCATCACGTTGGGCCGAAGCATTGAGAGAAATCTCTGGTAGATTGGGAGAAATGCCGGCTGATCAAGGTTTCCCTGCTTACTTGGGTGCCAAATTGGCTTCTTTCTATGAACGTGCTGGTAAAGCCACTGCTTTGGGATCTCCAGATAGAATTGGTTCAGTTTCTATTGTTGCTGCTGTTTCACCAGCTGGTGGTGATTTCTCTGACCCAGTTACTACTGCCACTTTGGGTATTACCCAAGTGTTCTGGGGTTTAGATAAAAAATTGGCTCAAAGAAAACATTTCCCATCTATCAACACTAGTGTTTCATATTCCAAATATACCAATGTTTTGAACAAATATTATGATTCCAATTATCCAGAATTTGCTCAATTGAGAGACAAAATTAGAGAAATTTTGTCTAATGCTGAAGAATTGGAACAAGTTGTGCAATTGGTTGGTAAATCTGCTTTATCAGATTCCGATAAGATTACATTAGATGTTGCCACATTAATCAAAGAAGACTTTTTACAACAAAATGGTTATTCTTCTTATGATGCATTCTGTCCAATTTGGAAAACTTTTGATATGATGAGAGCATTTATTTCATATTATGATGAAGCCCAAAAAGCCGTTGCTAATGGTGCTCAATGGTCAAAATTAGCTGAAAGTACTAGTGATGTTAAACATTCTGTTTCATCAGCTAAATTTTTTGAACCATCAAGAGGTCAAAAAGAAGGTGAAAAAGAATTTAGTGAATTATTATCCACTATTTCTGAAAGGTTTGCCGAAGCTTCTGAATAGAGAGGTAGTTTGTCTTTTTGATTATTTTATTACTATAACTGTCATCATCATCATCTTCATCATCATGGTCTAGGTCCATTACAAGTGAGCCCATCCCTCCTCCACCTTGTTTTTTTTTCTTTTTTTCATTATTATTAGTTTTCCATTTATTTTAGTTCTTAGAAAACATTATGTACTAAAGAGCTTTTTTGCTTATGTACAAAACAAAAAATTGTCAATAAAATATATAAATACACGTATTCTAAAAAGAACAGAAACTCTTTTGATATTCTTTTGTATATTATATATATTTTTTTTTTAACATAACTCAACGAAAGAATCACTGACGATTTTCCCTATATCCCAACATCCTTGAAAACAACTAGTTAAAAAATTATCAGCACCATTTAATAAATCTCTAACTTCATCATCAAATGAATTAATGATTTCATCATTACGTCTAACTATTGAATCTTGATTTTCCTTATTATTAAAATTCAATTGAAATTCATTTATAGGAATTCCTCTTGGTGTATATATTGGTTGTGGTGTAGCATCATATGGTTCATTTTGATTAATTGACACTTCTCTACCATCATCACCACCACTACCACTAATAATTGTTCCTGTTCCTATTACTGTGCCAGTTTCAATAGTGTTGGTATTTGTATTTGTATTTGTATCGGTAGATTTATTAGAAGAATTTTGAATAAGTCCATTATTTTCAATGATTTGTGATTCGGGTTTTTTCAATTTAAACCAATTAGAAACTGATTGTAAAAAAGTTTTTTTAGGTAATCCATAATTATCTTGTTGAAATGGATGTAAACCAGATAATATAGCATTATTATTATGTTGAGAATCCAGTGGACGAAATCTATTATATCTATCTTCAGCAAATTCATAAAATGCATCACGACGATTGAATCCTGATGTTAATGATGATTGTCTCTGTCGTTGTGGTCTTTGTAACAGTGTCTGTCTTTGTTGTTGACTATGTTGTTGTTGACGCGGATTGCGTAATGGATAGTATAAATCAGCTTCATAAGGAGGATAATGTGGTGAAATTATACTGGAATGGAATGGTGATTGTGAAGTTGATTGCAGGGTGATTTCAAATGAACTTGGTGAGATATTAGGAAGTTGAATATTTGTTGGTGATAAAAGATTCATAGGACCTAATGTTTGAATAAGCTTTGGTGATGGCTGTTGTTGTTGTTGATGATGTTTGGTATTCTCATATTGCATTGGCCTAGCTGGAGAAGTTAACGGCAATGTGATTGACTTTAATTCTTTATCATCCAAAGGCAAGCTTTTTGAAGTTAAATTCAATGAGTTTACCCTTGAATTAATCATTAGTGGTTATTGAAGGCTTAGATGTTTTAATTGTGTTTATGAGTTGCAAAAAAAAAAAAATAGAATCTCATACATTTTTAACAGGATATGATTGCAGTCGGTTTTTTTTGTATTTTTTTGCAACAGTAGTTCCACAAACATGGAGTTCATTTACAACAATTTATATTCGGTTCTCTTTCATCAGCGTTAAAATAATAGCTTGATAATATCAATTGATAGAAAACTGATTTAAAAAATATCGTTTGGTTTCCTATTATTACTACTGTTGATAATAACTTGTTCTTGCTCTACACTTGATGTAATGTTTGCATCTTTGATCCAATTGAAAACTGACTCTTTCGTGTACTATTTTCAAATTATGGAACAAATGAATAAAAAAGATGAATAGATGCGTGTGAGCGTATATGAGCGTTTATAGTCGTGTAGTATGGTTAACATATATATTACTACTATAACGTGTTGTAATTGGGTTCTTGCCTACCTCGTCCGCCTTCTATACCCGACCCAAATTACACCTGGGGAAATCTACTTATTTATATACTATTATTCTCGACATTTCGCACCACGTTTACTGCCCGGCGTCACCGGCTCCCCGCTCTCTGCTCTGATATTTCCGGGTACATTGCATTTTCCCGTTGTCGTAGGATATTCATCCTCGGCACTACCTAACGCAGTCTAGGTGTGTCTCTTCAGAATAAAAAAGAAAAAAAAATTTAATCAATAAGAACAACAGAGATTTATCAATTGAACAACAACAGATTAACTCCTCCTCAATCAGGAGGAGAATCAGTTCTGTCACCTACAAGATTAGTTTATAATTGCTATTCTACTGGCTGACAGTTTTGGATATATCACTACCCCAGCAAAATTACATTTGATCCATTCTCCAGATGAATTTTATGCCACCGTTATTTCGTTGTTTACAGGGTTGAACTTTCCAACCACTACCGCTGTCAATTTCATTGAACATGAAAATCCCGCCGTTACCGACGAGCCAGAACAGGTTTATGATCAGGATTCTGATGACGAAGAAGTCGAATTGGCTTATATCCGTCGTTTTAATAATCAGAATAGGAAACCAAAGCCCAAATTTAATTACCAATCCAATGATTATCCACTGGCTAATCACAACCGATCATCCTACCAACAACAGCCATATAATCAACGGGGTAATTACCAAAATTCTACCAACCCTTTCTATCAACGTAACAACAACTTCCGATATCAATCGAAGAATAACAATTTCAACTCTTCTAAGAAGTTCAATCCAATACGGAACAATTACAGACCTCAAAACCAACCTCTGGTTTATAAGATAGAAATGCCAACACTGGACGCACCAGAAGAAAATGAATCAGAACACTTTAACATTAACTTATTGGATACATCAAGCGATAATGTTTTCACTGAGACACCAGAGCCTATTGCGAGGCATCGTACCTCCTCCCACAATTCATTCTATTAAAATGGGCAATCTCAAGGTCCTTTTGGATAGCGGTGCTGACGCTAATTTTGCGCCAGAAAAGATAAAGCTATACTTCCCAGATTCGATTGTTGAACCACTTCATCCACCTGTCCACGCCAACATGGCAAATCAAACACGACAACACATTACACACACTGCCACAATCTGTCTACCATCTCCATTTAATTTCTCACTTAAGTTTTACTTACTTGCAGGATTACAGAAATTAATAATAGGAAAACCAACACTTAGACTTTTATCATACACAATCGATAAAACTGGCGAATACCTAACCATCAACAACAAAAGAACCAACATTACCAATCTTCACCAACCTATACAAATCCATTTATCAAATGTTGACACAACTGCACACACCATTATCCATTATCTTACCACAAAATATTCACAATTAGTAAGTGAGACAGCTAGACCACCTAGCGAGCGTTCGTATAAGTACAGTATCTCACTCGATACCGACCAAATCATTCAGAGTAAGCCATATTTTCTTACTCACCAGGAGAAACTCATAGTCGATAAATTCATAGATGAAAATTTAAAAAGTGGGATTATAGAACGAGTTCCACATAACGATTCCATACATTTATCTCCGACTTTTATTGTCCATCAACTGAATAAACAACAACGAGTTGTTGTCGACAACAACTTAAGAATAATGTTTTTCTGTTTAATTGGTACCGATAAGTTGAATTTAGTTTTGTATTATTGAGAAGTTGAGTTCAAGTATACCCTTAGGGAAATCTTATCTTTTAGCTTTAAATAATGATAATAAAATAAGTTAATATGTATGAATTCTATACTATAGTGTAGTTTAATAAGTAAAAAGTTGACAATTCTAAAAAAGTAAAACTATGTAAGAGAAAAGAAGATTGTTGGACATTTAAATATATTTATAATAAATTAATAGATTGCAGATCTTTGGTTTTAGGGTTGTTAATTCGCGCACATAACACACCAAACGACAAATTATTGAGAGGGGTTTTATATAGTAAAGCAATTAACATCATCAACATCACAGCCCCCACCACTTTACTCGCAATTCAACTCTACAATATCAATGGTTCTTCATTTTTTTTTTTTTGTAAAAAAAATTTTATTTATATATATTATTTCGGACATTTACATATCTTATTCGTTAAACTTTAAATATATGAAAACGGTTTTGAAATTTTTGAATACAATTTCGTGTTAAAGAGTCTAGCATCATATAAAACCAAAGCGACCAATAAAAAAAATGAAATCAAACGAACCATAATATAATATAATAGTATATATATAAAAAACCCACTTTTTCAAAGCATCAATTAATTAATTAATTAATCAATCAATCCATTTATTTATTTATTTATTAATTTATTTATTTATTTATTTATTACCTTTAAATATAATTTCACACAAAATAAAAAAAATTCTTCAATAGCAGAATTAGGATAACAAATTTTCAATTGGTGTTTTATTGAAATGAAATGAATTTTAAATAAAACTTATAATGGTTTATTTCAAATCATATATAATTGATCAAACTCTGTCCGATTACTTGGATCTAGCTCTAACCTTCCGTCTCTTTCTCTTTAATCTTCTAACTCTCTTTTTTCTCCACTTATCTCTCATGTTGAAATACTAGTGTTTTGGTAAAGAAGAAAAGAAGAAGAAAAAGAAGAAGAAGAAGAAGAAGAGGAAAAGAGAGGAAAGAAAAAAAATAAGACGAGGAGAAATAAATTGTTGAGAAACGATCACTCAATCAGTTTGGTTTCTCTGGCTCTCACACACACACACACACAGAATAGAAAAAAAAAAATTATAGTGCGAGTTTATGTGTAATAATTATGGTTACCCGGATATAAATCACGTGCAAACAATTAGGGTTATGCCCTAATGCAAATGATTTGTTTGTTATCATTACCAGGATTAGACTGTGGTAGTCAACAATAAACACAATTGTATTTGAATATACTGTTTGTAATTTAACTATGTACAATATTAAAAAAAAAAAAAAGAATCCAACACTACTCAACTTGATCTTCTACTTTAATATCCCTATTTAATCGTTTTGTTTCTTGTTTCAAAGCTTTCAATAAATCTTCTTTTAAATTAGTCAATTCAAATTTTTCAACAATTTGATTAATGGTATCTTCATTAATAATCACAGTTTCTTCATCATCTTCAATTGGATCTTGTAACAAATTAGGATTGTTATGTTGTAAATACAATTGATTCAATCCTTCAATTTCTTTAAAAGTTATATGTAAAGTATCATTAACAGTAGATTGATTAGCAATTTCTGGATCACCACCTTTTTTCGTTTCCAAAAGATAATTCAAATGTTGAAGTCCAAGTAATGCCTTAATATTACAATATAATCTATAAGCCAAATAAAACCCGGGTACATTAGGTAATATGGGAACAAGAGCAAATGGTAAAGTGATTGGTATTCCAATGGCACATAAAATCGCTTGATTCTTGTGTTTCTTTTTGTTTTCTTCTTCAAATGAATATAATTGATTTAAAATCACTGAAGGATTTTGGAATTGAGGATGATATAATGGAATTGGTTTTAATTGGTCGGTACTAATTTTTAAATCATCTACTTGTGCTTGAACAATTTTATGGACTGGCATTTGATCACTACTGTCACTACCACTTTGGTCTTTATTGCCCTCAGTAAAATGAGATGATTCTTCATTGATTTCTCTAATCATTGTTGCCTTGGTGGGGAAAGATTTTAGACAATTTTCTTCATAAGGAATAGTATCGAGTAATTTTTTAATAAATGATACGACTTTTTGATTGACACTTTGTTTTGAATTGGTTAATTTAGACCATCCTTTAGATGCCAAATTGATTAATTTGTTTTCTAATTTGTAAATTAAAGGGATATTGGCCAATTGTTTGGGACTTAAAGTTGAAGGTCTGTGATTACAATAAATGTAAGATTTAGAAGTAGTAATGGGGATAGAAATGACATATATTGAGTTTTTGTTAGGTAATTGTGATATTGGAGTGGTGGCGGTGGTGGTGGTGGTGGTTGATCTAGAAGATTGAAATCTTCGACATGTGATTATACTTGGACGATATAGCAGATGATATTTCTGGATCAGATGGGTAGTTATCATTGATGATTATTAATAACAAAGCAAGCAAAAAACAAATGATATTAATGATAAATGTAGATTATCTTCAATTTATGTATAGTAGTGATGTATAATTTTGGATTTTTAATTTAAACTTTGAATTATTGTTAGTAAGGAATTCAGTCTAAGGAAGGGAATTGAAATATTTCACTTCAAAGAATAATAATGGAGTTTAGTAGTAATGGAAATGTTGGCAATAGAAAATTAAAAAAAAAAAAAACAAATGGGGGAAAGGAAAAATATAAAAAAAAAAATTGCAATGGATTTCAAAAGAAATTCATAAAACTTATCAAATAGTGAAATTGATAATTTTACTTTTGGTTAATTGAAATTGAAATTGAAATTGAAATTTTATTTATCAATCAATTTTTGATGATTGCTAAGTGTGACGTAAAAATTGCCTAACTGGGGCTCCCATGAGAAATTTGCAACACCACGGGTAGGAAGAAAGAGAGTGAGAATTAGCAACACAAACTATGCTAAGTTACTAAGTGTCAATACAAAAGTTTAAGCAACATATCCTGTTTCCATAAATCGAATATATGAAACTTTTATACTTGATTAACGTCACCATGTTGTGAACAATCAAGTCAAATTGGTTTTATTGATGTTGTCGCAAATCAATACAGATTATACTGGAATGTTGATGAGTATCAATTTAAAAAGATCATACCACGAGAACGTATCAAGGTTAAATGTATGCTTTTTTTGAATTGGTTAGCAGTATTAGCAACAGAGTTAGAGTTGAATGGTGTTTTTGAGTTGTTAAATGATGATGGTGGTTGCATGGAATTTAATTGGGTTGTCTCACTGGACAACAACAGAGAAAAGACAAACTAAATTTGAGTTTTTAAAGTTTTCGTTCGCTACCTCCACCAACTACTGCAACCTCGTTTTATACGGGTGTGGGTGGGTAAGTAAGTAGGAAGTGGCGGCGGGGAGTAAACGGGTGAATGTGTGTGTGTGTGTGGGGGGGGAAGGGCAAAGAGCAATGATCCAGAACGAGAAATAGCAACCGAGAAGAAGAAGAACAAAAGAAGAACAAAAATGACCAACAAACATAAACGATTAAATTGAGAGAAGAAGAAAAATGCGAGACCCAGCAATAAAAGAAGCAGAAAAGTAGAAAAGCAGAAAAACAGAAAAGCAGTAAAAACAAAATAGGCAAATTGCTAATTGTTAATTGTTAATTGAAAAAGCGAAAACAATAAATCAACAATTCAACACACACACAAACAATTTTTTTTTAAAAAAAAAGTTAATAATAATAATACTATAATACTATAATACTACTACTATTACCACTACTACTAATTATACATATAAAGACACGAGGTATAATTCAAAGGAAAAAAAAAATAAAATATAATTAAATTGGTTCTTATTTTATTTTTATTTATCAGTGTTTATTCATATTTATTTTTGAATTATTTTTTTCTTTTTTTTTTTTAATTTAAAATTATAACAGACTAAACTCCATACCCTTCATCAATGACAGAAGACGACGATAAACAAACAAATTATTTTGAGTCTCATCCCGGCACAACTAGAAATCACAGTACACCATCACCTTCCACATTAGATGAACATCAATCCAATGCTGAATCGGTGGATATTCCTCTTGATCCATTTTCCCATATAGTTATCAACTCATACAGCCACAAAGCCAATGTAGTGCCTCCATACGTTCTAGATACTTTATCCAAAGCATACCATAGAAATCATTTACATCAAACCAACACTAATATATCTGACCAAGTTACTTCAAAGACGTTAACTTTCGAAACCGATGCCGACAAACTGAATACGGTGTATAGTGGAATTGTCCATGATCCTTATATACGAGCTATGGATGGGAATTGGTTTAAATTTATGCAATCTATTCGACACCAAACGGCTTATACCCATGATAAAATTGCCTATGACCCAGAATTACTCAAAGAATATGATCTCAATGGAACTTGGGGAGGAGATGAACGATTAAAAAATGAATTTGTTAATAATATAAATAATGGTGGTAGTATCACTGATTCTGAAAAACGAGGGGTTTTCGGGTTTTTTGGTAAAGAAAAAGGTGAAAATGATACTCGTATGAGATCAACTGCTGGTTATTGGATGGGTGAAAATCGATCTCAATTAAAACCAACTTTGAAAAAAATATTTTTGTTTAATCCATTAGTTCCATTGTTTTTACGTGTATTGATTATTGTATTCTGTGCTATTGCATTGGCATTAGCTGGATCGATATTTATTTTTTCGAAAAGAGACTATGAAGGACATAAAGTGGAACAACAACCAAGTACTATAATGGCATTGGTAGTACAATCGTGTGCCTTGGTTTATGTGATATACATTGCTTATGATGAGTATACAGGTAAACCATTGGGATTAAGAGAACCAATGAGTAAAATGAGGTTAATTTTATTGGATTTATTATTCATTATTTTTTCATCAGCCAATTTATCATTGGCATTTAATACCATGAATGACGATGAATGGGTTTGTAAAGCGAATAAAACTCCTGGATTAGCTGATATTGGTGTTGCCTTCCCGACAATTGGATCAATTTGTCGAAGACAAAGAGCGTTATCATCATTTTTATTTATGGTGCTTGTATTGTGGGTCATTACATTTACAGTTAGTTTGTTAAGAGTTATTGATAGAGTGAATACTCCAGGACCCAGAAATGTATAGAGAGCTTTGATTGTTTTTTATTTTGTAATAATGGTAGGTTTATTATAAAATTTTCTTTTATAGAAAGATAAGATAAGATAAAATAAAACAAGATAGAAAAGGTTTTTAAAAGAAGCATATGTAAGATTAAGTTTAAGGTTGTAGGTTGTTTTGGTGAAGTTGAGTGGTTTAGTCATTCTCTCACCGCATTGTTATGGGGACGGTCCTTCCAAAAGATCTTGAAACCTCTTTTCAGTTTGTATTGACCAGGGAAATGTCACACTGGGGCAAAAAGGAACGAATACCCAATTTAGACAAACTAAATATCAAGATACAAATCAAGAAACTGATATTATAGTAGTAGTAGTAGTACTAGAGAAAATAATAAAAACTAAACTAAATTAAAAATTTTAAACCCATTAACAGTAGATGTAATTAATTAAAGTAAAAGAAGAAGAGTGTTTTGAAGAGTGAGAGAGAGAGAGAGAAAGACTTTAAAATTTCGCCCTTCAAATTTTTGCTCTCTCTTTTTACTTTCAACAATTGTGCACTCCTTTTTTTTTTCTTTCTTAACAAGAATTCGTCAGTTTTTCTTTTTATTGATTCATTCTTATTTAATCAATTGATATTATCAATAATAATTACAATAGTATATCCATTCAAGATTATATTTTGAAAGAAGTAGAAGAAACTTTTTTTTTTGCCTTCTCCCTTTTAGCAAGTTATCTTTTTTTATTTTTGTCTTGTTTTTGTTTTGTTTGATTACGTATCATAACTTTCAATTTACATTATTCAATTTCATCCTCCCTTTCCTCCTCCTCCTCCTACTCACATCAAATAATCAATGTCATCTACTCTTCCACCATTCAGTGATTTAAATGCCACTTGGACATTCATCCAACCAGGACTTGAATATATTTTGGGTGCTCATGGAGAACAAGGTGTTACCGCCACAGTGTATATGAATTGTTATACTGCAGTTTACAATTATTGTGTCAACAAATCAAGACGTGGAACAACCCCGGTTTCTATTTCCAATAATTCCGATAATAATTCTTATTCACTTGCTGGTGCTGAGATTTATAAAAAATTAGAAGAATATTTAACTGAATTCATCAAGAATTTGAAAAGATTACCTAATGAATCATTTTTAGAATTTTATGTTCGGAAATGGACGCGATTCACCATTGGAGCAGTATACATGAACAATGTTTTTGATTATATGAATCGTTATTGGGTTCAAAAGGAAAGATCAGATGGACGTAAAGATGTTTATGATGTTAATACTTTATCATTTATTAAATGGAAGGATGAAATGTTCAAACCAAATTCAAAATTATTAATTGAACAAATTTTAACTTGCATTCAACAACAAAGAGATAATATGATTGTTGACACCAATTTAATATCTAGTGCTATTAAATCATTGGTATTTTTAAGTATTGATATCCAAGATTTGAAAAAACCAAATTTGATTATTTATGTAAATTCATTTGAAATACCTTTTTTGGAAGCCACCATGGAATATTATGCTAAAGAAAGTGCAGCATTTTTGGCATCACATAATGTTATTGATTATATGAAGAAATGTGAAACTAGAATAGGTGAAGAAGTGTCGCGTTCTAATAATTATTTAGAAGAACGTACTAAGAAACCATTATTAGAAGTATTGAATGCAGCTTTAATTGAAAAACATGCCAATGAAATGTATGATCAATTCCTTGTATTATTAGAACAAAATCAAATTGATCATATTCAACGTATGTATAAATTACTTGCTAGAGTACAAAAAACTTTGGATCCATTGGCCAATACTTTAGAATTATATATTAAAAAGGAAGCTGCTGCTGCATTAGAAGAAATTCAAACTCAAGCAGAAAATTCAGAAGCGAAAAAGAAAATCGTGGAACCTAAAGTTTATGTTCATACATTGATATCGATATACAATCGATTTAATGATATTGTTGTTAGAGCATTTAGCAAAGATACCAAATTTATTAAATCTTTAGATAATGCTTGTCGTCATTTTGTCAATAATAATCCAATAGCTACCCCTAAACCAAGAAGTCCTTGCAGAACTCCAGAATTATTGGCTAGATATGCTGATGGATTTTTGAAAAGCAATTCCAAAGACAATGAAATGAATGCCGATAATCTTATGATTGTGTTCAAGTTTATTGCTGAACGAGATTCATTTGAAGAACATTATCGTCGTCTATTAGCGAAAAGATTAGTTAATGGTACCAGTAAATCTGAAGAAATGGAAGAAAGTGTAATTCATCGATTACAAGAAGAAAATTCTATTGAATATACATCGAAAATGACAAAAATGTTTACTGATATTAAAGCTTCTGATGATTTGAAAATTAAATTTAAAGATGGAATGAATGTTTTATTTGATTTTTCACCAATGGTGTTAGCACGTAGTACATGGCCATTCCATTCTTCCCAAGATTATAATGATTTGAAACTTGCTCCTGAATTAAAAGTGACAATTGATTCATTTAAAGCAATGTATTTACAACAAGGTAAAGGTAAACAAATTGAATGGCTTTGGAATCATGGTCGAGCTGAATTAAAAGCCCATTTAACTAAAGGTAAAGGTGGTAAACCATTTAATTTTATTGTTTCACAAATACAACTCATGGTATTATTAGCTTATAATTATTCCAAAACTTATACATTGGATGATTTAGTAAAGATTGTCGGGATTAAAAAAGAATTATTACAAAATCATGTGACACCATTTGTTAAATATAAATTACTTAAAGAAGAAGGTGATCAATTAGTAATTGTTGATCATTATCCATCGAAAAAGAATAAAGTTAGTTTTATTGGTGCCATCACTAAAACTAAAGAAGAAGATGTTGAAGAAATTACTAAAGAAGTTCAACAATCAAGAACAATATTTTTGGAAGCTTCAATTGTTAGAATCATGAAACTGAAAAAACTGATGGCACCAAATAATTTATTAAATGAAGTTGTTGTTCAAGCTGGTAATAGATTCAATGCCAAGAATATTGATGTTAAAAGAGCTATTGATAGTTTAATAGATAAAGAATATCTTAAGAGAAATGGTGATGATTATGAATATATTAGTTGAATTATACCTCCTGCTGCTGCTCCTCCTCCTCCGACTAAACAGTTTTACAAAACTATCTTTTTTCTTGCTTTTACTTTCCATGTCCTAATATATATATATATAAGTATAAGTATAAATCTAAATATGTTGATGTATGTTGGTGTATCTTACAAATAAATAGAATGTTTTTCTGTTTTTTTTTTAGTTTTTTTTTTCTATATTTATTATAAATAAACTAACACTATATAACCATTACTCCTCCTTCTTCTCCTCCTCCTTCTCCTCCTCCTCATTCTCCCCTTGATTTCCCCTTTTTTAAATTAAAACCCAAATCCACCTTTAGAATAAGCCATTGGTTTTAAATCAGGATGAGGAACAGCTTCAAAAGTTTCTGTAGTTAATATCCAAGGACAATTTTTTTCTTCAACAGTTTTATAACCTTGACCATCATCTAAATCCTTTTTATAATTTGAATTTTCTTCAATATGAATCACACCACCTAAATTCCCAGTAGAATCACAATAATTGGGAGCACTGAAAACTGTCATTAATCGACCATTTTGTTCATTTTCAATACCATTCATTCTAACTTCATGAGAACGAATAATTTTTCTAATTTTATTTGATAAACAAAATCTTTCGGTTATATCAGGACCAAATTGCATACCAATACCTCTTTTAGAAGGAGAACGACCATTTATTTCTTGAGGATCAGTCCATAATAATTCCATAGCTAATCCTTCTTTTGGAGGTTGAGAAGATCCATTACTAGGGAATCGATTAATTGATTTAATATCTTTAAGGGTAACTTTATCATTAGAAAATAATCCTCCATGCATACATAAATAAGTTTGATTAATTAAACAAGCTAAAGGTAATGCACCAAATGATTGATTGAAAGCTTCGAAAATTTTTTTAGAATATTTAAATTCACATTCATCAGTAAAACCATAAGTTTTATTCATATCATTAGTTTCATGATTACCACGATTAATAAAAATTGATTTAGGATAAAGAATTTTTAAAACATATAAATATAATGCCACTTCACATGACCATGATCCTCGATCAACAAAATCTCCATTAAATAAATATATATGATCTTGTGTTACATGACCGAATTTATCAAATAAATTCAATAAATCAAAAAATTGACCATGAGTATCACCAACAACAGTTAATTTTTTCCCACCAATGATTTGATCACCTTTACCTTTACCTTTACCATGAGGATTATTAATAGTATCATCATTATCATTGTTGAAATCAATTTGAGAATGTAATAATGAAATTTCCGTCATGGTGTTTTCTTGTTTCAAAATTTCATAAACTTTTGCAATTATGGCAAAAACATGTCGTTTAGGTAATTTCCCACCATTTTTAAATAATTTAATCATATATTTCAAATAATCATGATCTAATCCTTCAATATTCACAATCACATCTGATTTTTTATTCTTATTATTATCTCCAACGGTTGTTGTAGTTGTTGTATTTGTTGTGGTTGTATTTGTTGTGGTTGTTGTAATATTCAATTCTGGTCCAGACCAAGATTTTTCAATTTGTATACTTTGATAATCAATTTTATTAAAAATCGATTCATTATCATCATTTCCAGCAATAGCTTTTTCAAATGCTTGTCTTTTTAAATAATTAGTACATTGTTTATAATTTTCTAATGTTAATTTATCATTAGGTAATTTTTTCAATATAAATTTAAAATTTTCTAATGCTTGTTTATGATTTAATATAGCCATTAATGATACACCTTTACGATAATAGGCTTTTAAAAAATTGATATCTAATTTAATTGCTAAATCACAATCTTGAATTGCTAATCCATAATTTTCTAATTTAATTTGAACTTGAGCTCTATTGGAATAAAAAATGGCATTATTAGGATCGATTTCAATGGCTTTGGTATAAGCTTCTATTGCTTCATCATATTTATGTTGTTTTAATAAGTTGTTCCCCTTATCCTTCCATTCAAGTGCTTCTTTAGGTGATGACATTGTGTGTGGATGTCTAGGATAGTAATTGTAGAAAAAGCGTTTAGGTTTAAAGAAATTCAATAAAGAATTGTTGTGAAAAATTTCAACTTCAAAAATTAAGAATGGAAACAAAACAAAACAAAAAAAAAAAAGAAAAAAATTTTTTTTTCCATTGTTCTTTTCTTCTTCTTCTTCATTCTTCCTTTATGCACCAGTCACTGTTTTTTGGTTCTATCTCTCAAAAAGGGTTTTCTCCAATTCTTGGAATTACCAAAAAACAAGATCAAGATCAAGATCAAGATCACTTTAATGTCTGTGGATACTAAATTAGGATAAAAACTGACCAAAATAAGCTAAAGGAAGACTGATCCTAATTAAAGAAGAAGCGGTAGCTTGTAGTAAAGAATTCTTTTGTCCGAGAATGGATATGACAAGATTATACTTGGTGAATTCTCTCTATTCTACACTAATATCAACTGTGTTAACTATTTTCTGAAATATAGTATGATTATATTTTTACTAAAACTAAAACTAAAACTAAAACTAAAATTAAAAACAATACTATACAACAACAACAGCAATTGTATGAGTAAATTGATTTTTAATTTTGTCCACCTCTCTCACTATTTAACCTTTGATACGTAAACCTGAAGCAGGTACTCCAACAGCAGTAATATCAGTAATATTACATAATTTACCTTTAAATTCTGGTTTATAAGTAGCTCCAACTAATGCTTCTTTAATAAATGGTTCACCTTTATAAATTGGTGTAAAACTACCACAACAAATATCAAATTCAGCAAAAGGATCAAAATTAATTTCAATGGTATCATTAGCAATTGTATCAGCTTTATTTTTCAATTTCATAGCTTGTTCAGCTCTAGGTCCACTATTATTAGAAATTTTCAATAATTCTTCAGCAAAATAAGAAGCAGAAGCATAATTTTTATTTTTAAATGATTGAGTCATGGCAACTTGTAAAGCATTTAATTTATGAGAAGGTTGTAATTGAGCTCTAGTGAAATAAGCGGCCAATTCTAAATTCCGTTTCACATCCAGACTTGGTAATTTACGACGTTCCAATTCAATTGATAATCCAAGAATATATTCACGACATAATCTCAAGATTTCATGACATTTGGTTTCGTCATCTTCATCATCAACATTTAAGACAGTGATGGTATAAATGACTTTTCTAAATGTGGTAATTGCTTCTTCTAAATTATTGGCTTTGAATTTTTTGAAACCTAAAGATAATAATTCTTCCAATTTATCATATCCAGGAACAACTGGTTTAAATTTTCGTGGATTATCTTCATCATTATCATGTCTAATATAAGTTTTCATTGCTGGTAATTCATCCATACCTGGTAAATATAATTTGGAAGCACCATAAACTTGATTGAATCGAGTTCTTAATGGTTCAAAATTAACCACTCCAATTTGTTTATTTAATAATGACGCTGCTTGTTCAAATCCTCCCGCTGCTACATATGTAGCTGGTGTCTTGGCATTACGTAACCAATCACCGATTTCATTCTCAGTGGTGACAAATTCAGGAACATTTTCATCAACAATATCATCATCACCAATATCTAATTCGTCGTCCAAATCCCATGCTTCAGCATCATCTTCACCACCAAAAGCACCACCTTCTCCATCATCATCATCATCATCATTATTATTATTGTCAAATCCAAGGTTCTCATCAATATTGGTAGCACCAGACTCAAAACCTTCAGCACCAGTAGTAAGATTATCTTCATTGATTGACAAGTTTTCAATTTTTCCAGTGATTAAAGCCGTTTCAAAATAAGATAATTCTGAATCTTTCAATGGCCAATTACCAACAGGTTCACCAATTGGTTTAGGTAAGGGGACAACATCACCCAATTCGGGTAATTCAACATCTTTTTCACTAATATTAGCTTCTTGTAAAATTTGTTCTGCCAATTCATTTAATCCATTAGATTTAGCTAAAGTATAAGCTAAAGGTAACATTCCATTTTGAATATAAACTTGACATCTTTTTTTGATATCATTATTATATAAAGTGTTTTGTACTAATGAAGAAGTATCATCACGATGTTGAGCAATGGTTGAC
Organism: Candida albicans SC5314; assembly: GCF_000182965.3. NCBI lineage: Eukaryota > Fungi > Ascomycota > Pichiomycetes > Serinales > Debaryomycetaceae > Candida > Candida albicans. Next base: position 373,607 of record NC_032091.1, read on the forward strand.
ATTTTATCTAATCTTTCATCATCACCTTTATATAAATATAAAAATGATAATTTATCAAAATGATGTAATTGTTGATAAATATATTCAACAATTTCAATATTACCTTGTAATAAAGCTTCTTCACCTAATTTTTCCCAAATTTGATTATTATTCAAAATTTTAGCTTGTTCTAAAGCCACTTGTAAATTGCTACATTCTAAAGCCAATTCAAATCTTGTTTCTGGATCTTGAACAAAATGTAATGCAACTTCAGGGAATCCCTTTTTCTGTAAATAACCAATGATATTTTGACCAACTAAAGTAGAATTTTTAATAAGTCTTAACACTTCACCAAAATTCTTATTAACTAATGCACGTTTGAATCTATATTCAGTGGGGTCAATAGTAATTGTTTCAACTTGTCCTTGACGATTCAAACAATAAATTAAATTGCCTTGAACTTTAGTAATATACAATGTATTTTCTAAAGTTTTGATAATACCATTATCACCATTCAATAAAGTGTACTTGATATGATTTAAAGTGGAATATAATAAAACCCCAGTATCATCCCAAGCAGCACTTTTGATTCTAATAGTTTCATGCATTGAGGTGATTAATTCTAAATCCTTATCAGCAATAGTGATGGTATGTTTAGAAAGTAAAGCCAAATATTGTCCATTACTCGACCAAGAAACATATTTGACATTATTAACACTAATTTCTGCCAATTCTTTACGTTGTTGAACATCATAATTAATCACTGAATGAGCTTTAACCAATAAAATACGACCAGGAGACCCCGGTAATACATCAACAATTGACAGATCTAATTGAACCGTTTTCGTAATATTATTATTCAAATCTTTAACTTGTAAAGTTTTAGTAGATTTAACAAAAGTAACAAAACGATTACGAGAAATAAATGCGGCAAAATTGGCTTCACCTTGACGAATATCAGTTGGTTCAATAGCACCAGTTACATGTTTAGGTAAAGTAATCAAAGCATAATTCCCATTATCACCTTCACCATGGACAACTAATACTGAATTATCACTTTGATTATAAGATAAAGTTCTCATAAATGACCAAGTCTTACCAATTTTTTTCAATGATAACATTGGTAAAGAATTTTCTTGTTTATTGATATCAAAAGTTTGAATTTGTTTTTCACCATTAACATAATATAATTTATTTTGGAAAATAGTATGAGCTGGTCTTTCTCTTTCTAATTTAAACACCATAATACCTGAATCGTGACAAGCAGCAAATAAACTAATAGTTGGATGGGAAGCAATCAACCAAAAACGATCATGTTCTCTTCTAAATTGTTTCACGGGGACTCTTTTATTCAAATCCCAAACCCGAATAGTTTTATCATCAGAAACTGATAAAATTAAATCTTGATGAGGATGGAAAATAGCACTTAAAACATTACCAGTATGACCTCTACAAGTATCAACTTCCCAAGCTTTAGTATCACTCATTCTCCATAATTTAACTACTCGATCATCTCCAGCAGAAACAATAAGAGGTAAAGTAGGATGGAAAGAAGCATAATTAACTCCTTTATCATGACCTTCCAATACATATTTAACAACAGCATTAATATTACCAAAAATATCTTGTTGAGGTAATTGTTGTCTTTGTAATTGATCTTCAAATGCACGAACTGAAGAAGTTGGAGCACTATGTTTTTTCCTTAATCCAGAAATATCCCAAACCCGAACTGTTTGATCTAATGAAGCACTAACAATTAAATCTTCACTAGGATGGAATTGAGCACTCATAACATAATGATTATGACCAGTTAAACAAGCAATTTCTTGTCGATTTTGCCAATTCCAAATCCTAATGGTTTGATCATCAGAACAACTAATAATCCATGGTAAATCATGATGAAATGATACCCCTCTAATATAATCCAAATGTCCATTCAAGGTGAAAATACATTTTCTAGTGTTTAATGACCAAACTTTAATGGTATAATCATCACCTCCAGAAACAAATAATGGTTGAGTTGGATGGAAATCAACACTTCTTACTGGTCCAACATGATCTTCAAATCGATCAATTAATGTCCCCATTCGATAATCCCATAATTGTATTGTTGATGAATGTAACGAGACTAAAGCCCAAGGTCTCTTTGGATGAAAGGCAACACCTTTAGCCCTAGAAGACTTGGATTCAAATTTAGTTAACATCTTCATGATAGATAGTTAGAATTAAAATTCAATCAAGATGATGTAGATGTATTTGTTGTGTGAATGTTGTTGGGTTTTGATTCGCTTTGGTGTATTCTTTTTTTCCAACAACAACAAAGGAGTAAGAAGAAGAAGAAGAAAAAAACTGAGAATTGACAAAGAAGACACGTTAATTGAAAAATAATTACAGGTCAGGTCGTGTACTCATTCATAAATGCATTAAACTATTATTACACTCTGTTCATTACACTATGATAATTGCAAAAATAAAAAAAAGGTCTATATAACATCCTAATATCAATTAATATTAACAAGTAACAATCTGAAGAAAAATGGACCAAAACTGTTAGAGTAATATCATTAATGTTAGAACACTAGGAAGAAATTGAACTTCCTTTATAAGGAGCACAACTTACAAAACAAATATCCCTATTATTATATTCTTTATTGGTTTTTTTTTTAAAAAAAAATACTTAACTATTAATGTTTAAATTGACTTTTACATGAAAAATGATAATATACCCAAGCAAATGGAAGCAAATATACCACTGATAACACTTTCATTTAATGAATTGGCAACACCTTGAGAACTGCTTCCACTACTACCAGAATCAGTAGATTTTGAATCTTGAACAAATCCACCAACTCCAGCACTTGGATCATAGGTGTTGGTACCAGTAGAACTTTTAGCAGTTGCTTGTGCTGCTGCGGCAGTGTTTTGAGCAGGAACATTAGCAGTTTTTTTAGTTGAATCAGTTTTAACACTAGTTATAGTAGATGACCCACTAACTGAAGTGATGGTAGTTTCTTGAGCTTTGTTACTACTACTATCTTCATCATCATTTTGTGGATCAAATCCAGTAGCGTCATCGCTACCTAACCAAGTCTTTTTCGTGGTCAACATAATGTTACTAGCATCACCATCAGTACTATTATAAAGGAAAGCATGATAATCTGATTCTTTAGTGGAATTACCATCCAATTTAACATCATTGGGTATATCATAGGCAGTGGCATAAATCTCTTTAATGTGAGCATAATAATATCCATATTTCTTAATATCTTCAGAATCCCAATTGATTAATCCACCAGCCCATTCAATAGTACCTTTAGCATTTGAAGAATCACCACCGGGCCATAAAGAAAATTGAATTCTTGAAGGAGTTTGAGGGTAATCATAACGATTACTAGTTTCATTCCAAGTATCATTTTTATTTAAAGTACGGACTTTTTCTCCATCAATGTACCATTCAATTTTATCTTCAGTCCAATCCATTTCATAATTATGATAATATTCAAAAGTATTATTTACGGAAGAATTTCTCGAATTATTATAATTTAAAATCCCTTGAGAATAATAATTTGATTGAGGATTAGTTAAATTATACCCAACAAATTCATAATCAATTTCATCTTGAACATCAGAAAACAAAATAAAAGCAGTAACAACCCCACCATCATGAGATGTTTTCAATGTTGCCCCAACTTTACCGTACCATAAGTATTTAGTCGATGAAACAACGGTACCAGTGGTATGATTTGGCATTTGAATTAATAAAGAATTGTCATAATAATCAACCCAACCAGTATAAACCCAGTCAGCTTCAGTAGAATTACCTAAATAATCCGATTGTAATTCAATTTCTTTAACTTTATCTTTAGAATCAAATGATTCTTGGAATGTACTCATTCTAGGCATAGGCATACAAGCAGTCAAATTATAAGAATATCTAATATCACAACCGCCTAAACAATAAGCCCCAGTACCACAGATACCAAATTGAGAACAGCATGGTTTATCTTCAGGACAATGTTTACTTGAACTACAAGTAGTAGTGTCAGAAGCAGCCACGACAGTGAAAATGCTCGATAATGTTGCCAAAAAGGCAAAATGAAGTGTTGAAAATCTCATAACAATAGTAGTAATAGTATCGAATGTGCTTGCGATATGTGTGTTTGATAGTTGGAGCAATAATGGGATGTTGTTTTATTTAGCGAATGAAGTGAAATGAAATATTGAAAATGAAAATGATCTGCCTTTCCAGTTAAAATTAAATCAATAAAAAAGGGAAAAAAGACAAGATGAATGTATGACTAGTAATGAAGATGAGTCTTGATAAATAAAGAAGATAAAAAAGTTAAAAGGGATCTTTCTGTTTGGAATAAATAGAAAATGAAAAAAAAGACGAAGGAAAGAGGATTATATAAATATAAATAAATAAAAAAATTTTAAGAATCAAATTTTGAGGCGTTGAGAAAAGAAATGAAATGAAAGAAATTCAAAGCCCACAACTCAAGAATTTAAGCCAAAGAAGAAATCAAACATTATTTACAACAAAAATCTTTAAAGTAAATGTAAGTTTATGTATGGTACACCAAGAAGAAGATATGACGAGTATTATTATTAGATACTAACTACTCCTAGTTTTTTTCTTGGGATTTGATTTGTCTTGAAGTGGAAGAAATATCACCAAGAACAAGATAAGTTTAATAATAATAATAATAATGAAGAAGAAGAAGAAGACAAAAACAAAGAGAGTGTAAGTTTAACAAGGCTTGGTAGGTAGTTAGTTAGTAAGTCAAGTAGTGTATGGGTAACCAATCCTTTTTTTTTTTGTCTCTATGAAGTGAGTGAGTGAGTGTTGCCAAAAATAAACAATTTCAAAACACACGAAACTTCTCAAATCAATGAGCAACAAGTGAGAGACTTACTAATAATATTTCCTAATTCGTACGTGTGTGATCTGTTTCCMCCCCCCCCCCTCCGTTCCCGTTTAATTTAACATCTTAACGTTCTTCTACTATACTCTATTCCCACCCTATACAAATACAATTAACACGATATTATTTACAACAAATCGATTCAGATCTTTAAACCTTCAAATCTTCAAATCTCGTGATTTTATTAAAATTAACTTCGCCTCCCTTTTGACTTTTTCTCTTCTCTGTTACATTTTGACGATCACCCACGACCTTTTTTTTTTTCTTTTTTTCTTTCTCATACAAATTTCTTCTTCCTTTGCCCCCTTTCCTGTTGCAAAACAATTCAAACTTCAATAACATACTCCAATAACCAATTTGTATTCCATTTTGGTATGTTTTGTACTATTTGGATACTAACTGAAACATCAAGGCTTGGATAGTAACTGAAATATCAAAGGCTTGCTTTTAAAAAGCCTTGTGTAGTTGCTAAAAATGGACAAAAAAATATTTATTTGTGTGCTACCAACCGTCTCTGTGTTCTGATTTAAAATGGGTAATCTATTTGTAATATAGCAGTGTACCAGGTGATTACTATTAGGTTCAAACATATTTTTCTAATGTTGATTTAGTTTTGTTGATATTTTCTACAATTTTGATTAAAAAATGTCAGCTAAAGTTTGAGGTATTAAAGTGTAGATTTACAACACCAAAAAGTTTTTCGTAATCGACAGATCTATGGATATTGACAGTTCTTGTATCAGGAAAAATACAATTAAAGCTGTCAATCTATCTTTAGAAATTGATCCCAATGTCCATTTCGTAAATAACTATTTTGGTAGCGCAGATACTGTAAAAAGGGATATCACGTGACATTGAAAAAATATTACCAATCTTGCAACTATTATTAATTAAAGAAGAGCCTACTGCTACATGTATTACTCTAATAAGATAAAACTTAGAATTTATTGGCTAGAAAAGTTAAAAAAGATAAACAATAGTATAAAAAGAAAAAGATAGCAGCGTAGAACGAACAAATCAAAAAAATAAATAAATTTAAGAAATAGCACCAATAATTTAATCAATAAACAAATGGTATAGTGGATCAGTCTAGAATGAAATATAAAAAAATAATAGTTAAGAGCTAACATCAGTTTCTTAGTATCCATTGACTGACTTATTCAATTGATGAGACCACCAAGACTGACACTGATACCCAATAATTTCAAAAGAGAAACAGCAAGTCCTAAAGCAACACCAACATCTCTTTTTTCGAACTCACTACCATCTTTTTGTTGACCATCTTCTTCATCTCTTTTAGTAATAACACCACCAGCAACACCATTAAGAGCATTCAACACGGCATTTAAATCAACAGAAGGAGAAACATCAGCATTGTTAAGAACACCTGAACCTAAAACGTTTTTAACAATTTCACCAGCAGCAGCAATTTCTTCAGGTGTAGCACCACCAATAATGCTTGATAAGGCATTACCATTATCTGGAATAGCAGCACTATGAACAATGGTTGATAATAAACCAATTGATAAGATTTGAGTAAATTTCATTGCTATGATTGTTTGTTTGTGTTAATGTAGAGAACTGTTTGAGTTGTTGTTGTTGTTGTTGTTGTTGAGATGAAACAAGTGAGAACCAAAAAAATTTTTACTTAGGAAGAATCACTCATCTATTTATAATCCAACTTTTTCTATCTCCTAAGTTCATAAAAAGTTAATCTACTTTTATGGTAGTGGCATTGATGATGATAATTCTTCATTCAAACTATAATCCACGCGTCGTTGTGTGAAATACTTCAATGTTGCAAAAATCTTATAATTAAAAAAATGTTTTTTTTTTTTTTTCACAAGCATAAAGTTTAACAGTTCTTATTCCCAAAATAGGTCAGATCTAAACCAAAATAAGTAATAGTGCCAGCATTATGGAAGAGGGGTATAATAAAAAACCAATTGAAAAGCCACATGTTTATCATACAAACAACGATAGAAGTGGGAGAAGTTAGACAAATTTTTAAAGTTTAATAAATGCAACAACAACATTATTACGATATATTTAGACAACTTCAAGAGTAATAATAATACTAATAGACTGTGGTGTTTAGGAATGACAATGATGTATAACAATTACGGCGGGTGAACTCAAGTCAAGTGTAAACAACCTGTCCTATTTGAGAATTGGCTGAGATCTAATATCGGAATTGTTGTTGTTGTTGTTGTTTTCGCAGCCACTAATTTTTTTTTTTTTTGAAAGGGACAAAAATCACAAAACAAAGAAAGTTTTCTCTCGATCACAATAATTAATTGAGCTTCTATCAATATCGGAATTATATCAATTGAATAACCTCACAACTTGTTGGAATTTCCTTGTTTTGAATTTATTGATTTTTTTTTTGTCTATTTTATGTCTCCGTGTTATCTCCTCCTTTATTTTAAGTTACACAAATTAATAATCTTAAACCTGAAATTACAAGATTAACTTTTTGTCTTTTTGTATTGGAGATATTGTTTAAAAGTTCTTTGAATTTACAGGCGTATATGTGTATGAATTTATCTATAATTATGTACATTGTTAGTTTGCATTGTACAATATAATACTTCTTGGGGTATATTAGATCTTTGAGATCTTGTATTGTTCGTAAACCTATATTACTGGCATCAAAATAACTTATACCATCCTCCTTATAAACACGTGAATACTCCAATTGATACAAACTATATTATTCTTATTTTTTAGTTCTTTATTGTTGTTGTTGTTGTTTTCTATTCAAAACTTTATAAACCACAGAAATTGAAACGCTTTTACTCCTGCTATAATGTTTGTACCACAATTTTGATAGTTTTCTTTATGCATCAAGAAATTAGACTTTTTCTTTTAAATAAATCGTTCATTCTTTCACTATTGTCATTATTTCATCTTCTTCTTCTTCTTCATCTGATTTCACAATCTTTTCCTCCATCAATCCTAATTCCAACTCCAACCTCCCCAACTTATAATTATGATAGAGTTTAATCAAAGTTTAAAAAAAAAAAAGAATTCAAAACATTGCTACTTTAAATTTACAGAAACATATATTCTCACCTTATCGTCAAAAAAATATATCCATAATTAATTGAACAATTGAAAATGTAACTTATAAATTCATGCTCTATTTTCATTGTTTTACTTGTAATAGTTTGCAGATAATTTCAATGTTCACGATTTTTCATGTTTATCAAAAAAAAGAAGTTTAGATATTTTTTTTACAAAACATTGAAAAAAAAAAAAAGCTTCATATTAGTTTGATTCTTTGTAAATAATAGTTGTTGGTTATACATTTTTAACTCCTATTTGTAAAAAGTCAAGCTTTTTACCGTACGCAAGATAATGACCGAAAAGAGTAATGTGATTTTGATTATCAATTTGTAAATTTCATCTATTTACTGGAGAAAAAATTATACATATTTGGATTATAAGTTGAAGGATTATCATAAATCAAATTACTTTCATTTTGAGGTGTCCTTTGTTGTTGCGGTTGTTGTTGTTGTTGTGGTGGTAGTTGTTGTTGTTGTAGAGTTGTGGCAAAATTGTAGGATCCCATACTTTGTTTGGGTGGTAATTGTGGTGGTGGAGGTGGTGGTTGTCGTTGATAACCAGTTTGTGATTGACCCTGCCCTTGGCCATAACCTTGAAATTGGGTATATCCACCATGAGGTTGTGAATACTGTTGATTATAAGCACCAGAAAATTGAGCTTGCTGTTGCTGTTGCTGTTGCTGTTGGAGTTGTTGTTGTTGTGGTTGTGGTTGATTATAACCTCCTGATGGCTGTCCACTGAGACTTCCACTATGACTAATACTCGATTGACCAGTATAATTCGATTGTAAACCAGAACTTTGAGTCCTATTCAACATTGGCTGGGTAGGAAATTGTTGACCAATATTCAAACTCCTCATTCCTTGATTCAATTGATTATCAATATTATTTCTAAAATTTTTAAACTGATCCAATAATTGATTATAAAATTTTTCTCCAGCAATTAACCCATTATGATATTTCAACCAATTCCCATAAAATTGATCAATTTTTTCCAGTTGACTAATAATTAATCTATTTTTCGAATTAGTTTCCGTTTGTAAGTTTTTAATTTGAGGATTTGATATCAATTGATTCCAACGCGATTTTAATTGTTCAATTATTGATTTCTCGTTAGTGATTAATTTATCTAATTCATTAGTAAATGGATTAAATTTTTTCAATTCTTCAGGGAAAATAATTGATTTGATCTCATTAGTAGATTTTAATTTCATGTTTAATACCAAAATATCGGAAATATCATCATTATGGATTTCTTTCTTCAATTTCTCAATTAATTTGAATTTAGCTTGTTTAATATTATTTAAATCATTCAAGTAATCCTCAATATTCTTGATTTGTTTATCTTGATTAGTATTGTCATCATCATCATCATCAATAATATCCAAAAGACTTATTTCTGAATCTTGATTCGATGACTTGTTATCAACAGTTTTGAATAAACTCTTAAATTCAGTAGATTGAATTCCTTTTCCTAAAGTTTGATGATAAGTTTCATCCACTAATGCAAATAATTTGGTATCTGATACCGATGCGTCGTATAAAATCTTTTTTAATTGAATTGCATCATCTTGACAGTTATTTTCCGTCAAAAATTTAATTAATTGATATATTTCTTTTCTCGAATTTTCAATAGTATTTTTCCTTTGAATGTCATTTGAATATTGTGACAGTATTTCGTTAACTTTATCAATAACAGATTGTGACAAAAGTTCATCAATATTTCTCGTGTTTCCCTTAGAGCTTGTTCCCCTAAGACTCTCTTTGATTGAAACTAATGCCTTGGGTAATTTCAAATATTCTAACACTGAAGAAACTTCTTCATTAGACACTTCAAAATGATCAATTTCATTCCTTAAATATTGTGACTTCTCTTCTGAATAATAACTTGACAATTCATGGATATTTACTGGGACAACATTAACCAAGAAATTGTTATAATTTTTTTCATTAATTTCATGGAACATGGCATTATCTCCCAATTTAATTATTTTGGTGCTATCCATTGGTTTGATTTCAGGTAATGTCACCAAGTTAGGAACAATATCATGATAGATCAAATCATTATCCTTATTCAAATCATTGAGTCTAATGGTGACAGCATCCTTTTGATACTTGTAATTATCTAATAACTCATAAACATCACCACTACCTTTCGATACTTGTTTCAAAGTGCTACTATGGACTCCATTTAATACTTCTTGAGATTTCGTTAAATAGGCAATTGCATCTCCATATTTTCTATTTGCATCTAAATGTAAACCATTGAAATAATAAGCCAACGATTTGTAATATTCATATTTGAAATAAATAATGGAAATCCACGAAGAATCTAATTCAGCAGCAACATACCGATTATCAGAATCTTCAGTATCTTCAGGTCTTTCCAAAAATCCTTCCAAATCATCACAATCATCATCATCAAGGTCATCTTCATAATCATTACCATCATAACTTTCATTGGTTATTTTAAACCCCTCTTTCTTATTTTTATTTATCATATTATAACAATCCTCATACAACACACTTGTTGATTTACAAAGTTTAGCAATTAAAGAATTCTTCAGTTGATTTAAATCACCACTAATAACTTTCAACGTAAAAATCTCTTGAGATTGTGCCATCATCAATTTACTTAAAAATTTTATTGTTGATTGAGCCAAATCTTGACTTGGAGCATGCAAAAAATTTTTATTAATAAATTGATGAATCCCACTTGATTGTTGTAACATTGAAATCAGTTGTTTAAATGCTGTTTCACCTTCAGGACCATTGAGTTGTTGCAGTTCATTGTATTTGAATTGAGCAAATCTACTCAAAATGGCACCAATGTTGTATAATACATTTGCCTTCTCAAAAGCTAAGGAATTTTGAGTATATGGTAATGAAGAAAATGAATCAAACCATTCAAATTGTAATTTTTTGGATTTATTTAAATCATGAAATGGAATTCTTAAATCGATTAATTCTAATTTGCTATAATAACTATAGTATAACTTTAACCCCGTATCATCAGCATTGACTCCCCGAATATCTTGGCGCAATTTATTCAACGAGTTTATGTCGTCTTGATATTGCAAAGTATTACCATATATTGATAATAAATAATTATTAAGTGGTTTGACCCAATTAACCTCTTCAGTTTTCTTACTTGGAACAACAAGTAAATGTGTTTTCATTAGAAAAGACTAATATGTAAAAAAAAAAAAACAAAAATCAATTGAAAGTGGATGAAATTGGAATAAAAGAAGTAGCTTGCTTTTCCTAAGATAAAGATCAAAATTGAAATATTGATGTTCAAATACAATTATCTCTAATCGGAAAGGATGTAAGGATAAGTTGGTGGGTAATAGTAGTGATAGCCTCCCTCCATGCTCCTTCCTTTGTTCAAGTGAGAGATTCCATTTTTTTAAGACAGATTGCACGACCTACATAGTTTGCCTTTTATGATGTTTGCTACACCTAAGTAACACCATGGTCTTCAAACTGGTTTTTAAACACACAATGACTTTAACAGGAGTATTCAAATAATCTTTTATGTCCAGGATGGGCTGGAGTTATTTAAAGTCTCTATCTGGACTGCAAACCCTTTGTTCTTTGTCCTACGAGATGATTTGTACATATTGGCACCCTGTAGAGCCCCTACAGAAGACATGTCATCAATCCCTACATCAAACCATTACTATGCACTAGACAACAGAAGCAACATATTACAATCATACTAGCTTAACTGTTATACTTAATCGTCGTTGAAACATTAAAAGTTATTGCAAAAATATTAAACTCAGTTACACGACCATATAAAATACTTTGTGGCAAACAAAACAAAAAATGGAAAACAATTTTGGTGAGAAATTTTCCTCTCGATTTTTTTTTTTCTATAAAGAACGCCAAAGCCCATTTGACTAGTTAATTGTTTAATACCTTTCTGGTTTATATATACATATTTTGATACAGTCATAGTAATAATGTTGGCTGTAAACTCTGCAAGGCTTCTAAATAGAGCTATTATATCACGACCAGTGCTTTATCGTTCAGCTATACCACGTCATTTTTCTACTTATACCCCACTTGCATTCAGAACTTCAAGACAATTATTCAATAAATCCAATAACGACAATAAGAAATCTAATAACAATGATCATGAAAAGGATTCAGAAAGAAAACCAAAGAAGGATCAAAACAAAGATGAAGAAGAACAGCTTCGTGAAGAATTAAAGAAGAAATTTGCCGCAAAACATCCTGGAACTAACCCAGATAATCTTAAAATTTATAAATTTGATTTGAGGACTTTGGGCAATTACGTATTATTATTTGGTTCAACAATTTTGACATTCTATCTTATAAACAGGACATCAGAATCGGAAATTCAACAATTGACGTTCCAAGATTTTATCACCAATTATATCGAGAAAGGATTAGTAACCAAGTTAACTGTTGTTAATAAGGCTGTTGTCGAAGCGGAATTAATCCCTGGTGCTGTTTCCAATATAAGTCATAATAGAAATGGTAAACCTTATGTCGTATTCACTATTGGGTCATTAGAATTTTTTGAAGATGAAATGAATAAAGTCCAAGATAGATTGAAAATCCCTATAAATGAAAGATTACCAGTTGTATATGAAGATCATACATCCTGGTTAAGTTACATAATGCCAATTTTGCCAACAGTGTTGTTAATAGGAGGATTGTACTATTTGACTATGAGAAGAATGCCTGGTGGTGCCGGCGGTGCTGGTGGTGCTGGTGGTCCAGGAGGTATTTTTAAAATTGGGAAATCAAAAGCTAAATTGTTCAACCAAGAAAATGAAGTCAAGATCAAATTCAAGGATGTTGCTGGATGTGACGAATCTAAAGAAGAAATTATGGAATTTGTCAAGTTTTTACAAGACCCTCACAAATATGAAAAATTAGGTGCAAAAATCCCTCGTGGGGCAATTTTATCTGGTCCACCAGGTACTGGTAAAACATTGTTAGCCAAGGCTACTGCTGGTGAAGCAGGAGTTCCATTTTTGTCTGTTTCGGGTTCTGAGTTTGTCGAAATGTTTGTTGGTGTAGGTGCTTCTCGTGTCCGTGATTTATTTAAAACTGCCCGTGAAATGGCTCCTGCTATTATATTCGTTGATGAAATTGATGCAATTGGTAAAGAAAGAGGAAATGGGAGAATGGGTGGTAATGATGAACGTGAAAACACATTAAATCAATTGTTGGTGGAAATGGATGGGTTTGATACAACTGACCATGTTGTTGTTTTGGCTGGTACTAATAGACCAGATATTTTGGATAAGGCTTTGTTAAGACCAGGGAGATTTGATAGACATATTTCAATTGATGTACCTGATGTTGAAGGTCGTAAACAGATTTTTAAAGTCCATTTAAATAAACTCAAATTGAAAAGTGTCCAAGATATTGATGCCAAACAAAAAGATGTTGATTTTTCCAAATACCAACAATTGAAAAATGAAGAGATTGAAAAATTGGCAGGAAGATTGGCTGCGTTGACTCCAGGTTTTGCTGGTGCTGATATTGCCAATTGTTGTAATGAAGGGGCTTTGATTGCTGCCAGAGAGGACGCACCTGCCGTTGATACTTATCATTTTGAACAGGCCATAGAAAGAGTTATTGCTGGATTAGAAAAGAAATCTCGTATTTTGTCTCCTGAAGAAAAGAAAACTGTTGCTTATCATGAAGCAGGACATGCAATTTGTGGATGGTTTTTGCAATACGCTGATCCATTGGTTAAAGTGTCTATTATCCCTCGTGGTCAAGGTGCCTTAGGATATGCTCAATATTTGCCAAAAGACCAATATTTGACTTCACAGGAGCAGTTCAAGCACAGAATGATTATGACTTTGGGCGGCAGAGTGTCTGAAGAATTGCATTTTGATACCGTTACCAGTGGTGCTTCTGATGATTTCAAAAAGATCACCCAAATGGCTCAACAAATGATCTTGAAATTAGGTATGTCAGATAAATTGGGTCAAATTTGTTATGACACTAGCAGTGATAATGGTAATGGATTCAAAGTTCACCATAATTATTCCGAAACCACAGCTCGTATTATTGATGAAGAAGTTAAACGATTGATTGATGAATCATATGAAGCTTGCCATAAATTGTTGACTGAAAAACTAGATTTAGTAGATAAAGTTGCTGAAGAGCTATTTAAGAAAGAAGTATTAACTAGAGAGGATATGATTAAGATTTGTGGTCCAAGACCTTTCCCAGAAAGAAATGATGCCTTTGACAAATACCTTCAAGGTGAAGATGCATTCAAGGGGAAACCAAAATCAAAAGACCAAAATAGCAACGATGATGGTGCGTCTTCCCCATCGTCTGCTCCAGAAACCGCATAAGTTTTTATTGATTCTTTAAGGAGAAATGAACCAAAAAATCAAATCATTTTAGATTGACTATTATTGTTTATGACATATATTATTTTAAAGTTTCATCATTTTCATTTTATTCCTTTTGTACATAGCACATATATCAATAAATAAACTTTAAAGGAATCCATAATGGAATCAATTGAATAATTCATCTATTGATTCATATCCTTGGTCTATAAAAGATACTTTAAAATCTGTTTCAGTAAATTTAGGTACTTTCACTGATACTTTTCTCGTTGCAATAGGTCGAGAAATCAACTTTTCCAAGTTTTCCTTTTTGGTCTCTTTTTCAGCTGTTTCTTCTTGAGAATGGTTTGCAGTAATCATATGCTCTCTCCATTCCTTATACCCACCATCTGTTAAGTATCCACATCCAAGTATTGGACAAAATAAAACTTGACGTTTATCACTACATTCATCACCAGCTTCTTGATGTTGATCGAGCTGTTCTTGCACCAAATAAAACTTTTGACATGTTTGTCCATTAGCTAATTCTTTGCCGCAAGTTAATGCTTCCTTTTGTGGCGGTAATTTGTACGTTTTTGGAAATACCTGATATAGCTTATCCAAATCAACGTCAGTAATGTCTCTAGTAAATTCAATCTTATGGTTTTCTTTATCGCTATCAGTGTTGCTATTTTCGTAGGCAGCATTCTGACTATTTAAATTAATTGGATAGCCCATTTCTGCCAAAGTCGAACTGTGTGATTGCAAAAGATGTAATTCATATAGTTTTTTATTTCCCGTACAATAATGGCATTTTATAAACGCACAATTGAAAATAGTGGGCAATGGAAGTGACTTCACATCCAAAAAATAGTAAGGCTCCTCAATAATCAGATATTCGTCATCAAAACTGGATTCTGGATGTGGCGACGGTGAGATTTCTTCAGTTTGAGATGAAAGTCCAGGTGTTTCTTCTGAAGAAGTTTGTGGTTGAGGTGTTTCTGAAATTGATTCGGTTTCTGATTCATCAAAATGTTCTTTAAATTTTGGACTATATTTTTTATCATTAATTATTATAGATTGATAAGTTTCATCGTCGTACTCATCATCTGAAATGTCGGACGATAGATTAGATTCATAATCTTGTGAGTCTTCGCTTTGTAGTTCATTGGATTCTGGCCGAAACGACTGTCTATCAATATAGGGAGAAAAAGTATCAGCAGATGACCCATATAGCACATTATCTGACTCTCTTTTGTAAAGTTTTCCATGTGCAATTACAGTCTTGGTGTATAGTGACTTATTCTCAACTTCCTCGTCATCATCATCCAGAAACTCTAAATAATTTGAATTTTTAGAAACCACTTTTTTATCAGTGAAAACTCTTCTCTTTTTAGTGGGTGATTCATCAGACTCTATCCCGCTTGGTACCTTATTCTTTGTTGGAGACTGTTTGAGAAAATCATTTTCTTCAAGTTTTTCAAATTTCGGATATCCATATATTGGTTTATTAAATAGATCTAATTTCTTTAATATTTGTCGTTGTTCATTTTTGCGTTGTTTAGCTTGTTTTTTCATTCGGAAATCACGTTGTCTCCAATTTTCCAATTGTTGACCGTAATCTTGTCTCCAAATATCCATCTTAGTAATGTCTCCTTTTTGATTATGATTTTGATTCAATTTATCTAAATGTCCATTGTTGGTTATTAGTTCTCCCGTGACGATATCGATTTCATCACTTTGTGTAGAGTCATCAATTTTGCTATATTTATCGATTATAGCATCCCATTGAGATTTGAATCGTTGTAGACTTTGGTTTTCCAATTGTTTGAACTTGTTTTTGAATTGCTTCTCGTTTTGTTGGTTTATTAATTGGTTGATCTCATAATCTAACTGATTTTGAGATTCATCATCAGAATAATATTCATCTTCTATATCTTCATCGGATGACGGGTAATTGTAGGGTATATTTTGAGAAGGGTTTTTGGTGTTGTTGTTGGGAAGTTGTTGAAGGTTACGACTATGTAGATACTTGAAATCATTTTCAATACCGGTATTCATTATTTCAATTAGTTGCAGAATAAGAAAAAGAACTAGTATGTAATACAATAAAGTTGAAGAAAAAGGAAAAAGATTAGGAGAAAAAAAAAAAAAACCGATTACATGATGTTTATTATTTATTTACGCGTTTTTTAAAAACTAGAACACTAGTATCTCAAACAACTCTATTTACAAGCTATGATTTACGGCAAACACTATTCCACTTAGGATATGTATTTGTATTCAGTTATCAACTGTCAGGGTTCTTTCATTGTTTTTATTCTTATCCCAGCATTCTTTGAAAGCTTGCAATTCTTTCGTACATTGCCTCCAATCACCAGTATCAGCATGGCACAATTGTAATTTTAAATTCTCTTTATGGCAACCAGTATTAATTATTCTTTGATCCCATTCATCGGGTTCATCATCTTCCTCTTCTTCAGCTTCTTCTTCCCATTGCTCTTTCTTTTCCTCTATTGTTTCAGTTGTGGTCGATGGTTCAGGCTTCATTATTGGCTTAAAATAAGATGGGGTTTGAAATTGCAATTTTTTTTCCTGTCTCTTCTCCTTCGATTCATAAACTCCTTATTTTTCGATCTTGGAATATCCCTAGTTATGAAACACCTGATGTCGTCTGGGGGGGGTTTCAAAATTTAGGAATTACAATTACTCCTTATTAAAACAAAACGATGTTTCCTATATATCGTTAGCTATACATTCTTTTATGAAAAAATAGATATGGGATGGGGAAAAGCAGCATATTCATGTTCCGAGTTATCAAAGTCCAAAAATTCAAGCAAATTGTCATTATCTTCTTTCTCCTTTGCATCAAAACTCTCTTTATCGTTTTTGGCATTTTTAAGTTTTTCATTCCTCGATAGGATTTTCAATTCATCAACTCCTTTCAAATATAACGTCTTTACCGTTACTTCTTTTGTTTGGCCAATTCTATGAGCCCGTTTTATTGCTTGAGCTTCGATTGATTCTTGTTTAACAGGGTTGATAAAATATATGTGGGTGGCTGCAATAATGTTTAAACCATGTGAAGAATGAGCAATATTCATAACCAAACAAATACCACCATTATTCTCTTCTTTATCAACATCATAATTTGAAAAATCGTATAAATTCTGAGCTCTTTTAATTGGTGTTATGAAATTTGCATAGATTATATGACGAATTTTCAAAATTTCCAATAATTCAATCAAGTAATATGCACTATCTTCAAACTCAAAGAATACTATTGATTTTATTCTATTTCTTTGGTTTTCCAATAAACTTGTGGCTAAATATGTCAATTTTGCTGAGGATGTACCTAAAATATTCATATTCTTGAATAATCCAGTCATATCAAAAGGTGGAATGGAACGATCTGATTTCTCAATAGTTTTGTTATCCTTACTTACATTGTCATAAGCGTCTTTACTTTGTGGAGGTTCCTTCTGTTTTCTTTCATCTTCTTCTATAACAGCATCAGTAAAAGTAACTTTTCTTTTCTTCTTGGGTGGTGGTGACTGTGCCTGTGCCTCCTTATCAATAGTTCTTTTTGGTGGTGTCACGTCATTAAAACTTTTGGATATATTATCCAAAGTATAAAGTTCTGCACCACTATTTTTCTTTATTAATTTATCCATGGCCACATGTCTATCATTCTTTTTGAATTCTTGGTGTAAATATTGGTCCCAAAATGTTTTAGCGGTGTTTTCAAACTTATCACGAAATGTCTGTTCATTGTCAAAACTTGAAACCCAATTTTCTTTCCAAAACATTTGTAAGCGTAGTAGTTGGGGAGCGGCAAAGACACTCACATCTGGTGTATAAGCACTTATTCCCCATACAGAACTAACATATTGGTTAGTTTCATCCTTGGAAATGTAGTAACCTAATTCATGAATCAGTTGTGCTATAGTCCAGCGTTGATTATTCAATGCAATCAAGGCAATATTTTTCGATCGGCGCAACAATTCAACGTCTGATTCATTATACTTTCCTGATTTCAGTAATGCCTCATCACATATGCTAACAAGTGTTTCAACATCCTGCTGTTGGAACCCAGTCCAATAAAATGTAGCTCTTTGGATGTTACTCAATAATCTTCTCAATTGTTGTCGATTGGATTGATGAAACATGTAGTCAATTCCTGTTCTTTCCGATGTTACTGCATTCACTGCTAATACAGCAGCTAATAGGTTAAATGATAAAGAATCCTGGAAACATGGCTCTAATATAACTTTTTCATGATGGAAATTAGGTAGTTTAATATTAGTTTGATTTGGTTGATGGCGAATTATTATTGAGTTGATTATATTTGAAAATATTAATTCCGACCCATATCTTGAGTTGATCAAGGGATTAATAATATCTTGGGTCCATAATTTGGGTTGTGTATAATAAGGCTCCAATTTAAGAAAATTACTAATTAAAACCCCTAATCTCTGTAATTCTGTTTTGGCAAAAAATTGGTTTTCTAGTACATGTATATTATTTTGAGCTTGGTGACTGTTTCTTTTCTCACCGGTGTCTTCTTCTCCTTCTTCCATATAAATTTTGGTCAACCCAGAAGTTGGGGTTCCTGATACTGCCCATCTTCTTTCTGAAAATAGCAATCGACATATTTGAGCCGCATTAGAAGTTTTTGATTGAACAATATGACCTTCATCAATGATTAATCTTTTCCAATATACTTGTCTAAGCGATGGTACTTGGCTGTTACCATTCTTTTGGCTATTCCTATTTTTATTTGCAAAGGACTTATTCAAACAAGATTGTGAAATTAAAATCACGTCGTATTCAATAAGTTCAACTGGGCTTTCAGGAATGGTATTAACAAATTTGGGGTTGGGTAAAAATTGATCCTTTATCTGGTCGCTTTTGATATAGTTTGCAGCACACAAAATCTTAAGAAAATTGGGTTCAACATGATGTGCTATTTCATCAACCCATTGAATAAACAAATTATCAGGCACAATTATCAAAGTAGTGCTACTCATATAAAGCTTCAAATAACTCGTTGACTTGGTACCAGTAGTCCTAGAGGCACGTTTACATGTATCAACTCCATTTCTATTGATGAGGAACCCACTCTTATGACTTCTTTTGTTCTTTTCATGATCATTCAAATCGATGCAAAAATACCCTGGGTGTTTAGCTAGATTTGCTGTTACTGATGTGGGAAGGTTGTATAACTTCCAAGGTATAGAAGAATGGATTATTTTTTCTCTGCATATCTCAGTCAAAGTCTTGATTTCATCGTGGATTTCAATTTCATTATATAATAAAAAATTATCACTAGGAATTTTTGTTATTTCATATTTTGTTAAATTGATTAAACTCAAACACATTAAAGTTTTACCTAATCCCATATTTTCTCCTAAAATTCCACCAAGTGGTAGTGACATAACATCAGCATGTAAATAAATTCTTTTGGTAAATAAATCAAAATAAAAGTTGCTAGATAAAGGTGATTCAAGTTTGATGAAATTTGGCATTATAGTTCTTCTCTTTATACATTCTCTCTCTAGCATTAGTCCAACTGACTTTACTTGGAATGGATAAAGTGTCGACTTTATTCCGTCTATCTTTATCATGTCCTGGTGTTCTGAATCATTGGCTAATGTTGACAATTTATCTGTCGTTGACAGTATGCTAGCTTTTGATTGTTTTATGAATTGGTAATTTTTTTCATTAACCATATATTTAGACAAGTCGGGAGAGGGGATTTGATCATATATTTTCTTGATTCTATCCCCAGAAGTATCTGTATTTGATAAGTTATTGGTGTGACTTTTGTCATTAGTAAATTTTGTAGCAGATTGTTTATTGCTCCATCTTTGTAGATGAAATTTTAATTCATCATTTGAAGCTGTTCCCAACTCATTTGTACATTGACAATCAATTAATAGCAAAGAGCCTTGATGTAGCAACAGTTCAATTGATAGTTGTTTCCCAATAAACCAATTTGAATGTGAAAAATCAAGGTATTTAAGTAACTGTTCAAAATGAGAAGCATATTGCCTATCCAATTTTAAAGATTTTGATTGTAATTGTCGGTATTCACGAATGTGTCTTGCCCCTTCGACGTCAGCGGGTATAGAATACAATCTGATCCGACACATTGAGAACAAATAATCGATCAGTTTAGTGCCATCACTCCTATTATACAGTCGAGTCACCTTAACAACTTTGTAAATAGCTTGAATATAACTTTTTTCTAGCAAGTACTTTAATGTGAATAATATAGGATTTATACTCTTGTGGTTGATTGATAATAAATATATTATATAGTCGATATCTAACCAGCTCCATTGTTGTAGGTCATTGTCAAGTTTTGGGGTGATATAACTGGGCTTGACTCCTTGTAAATCGGTGATATCTAACGGGAGATTAAAGAAATTTAGTGTTCCAATAGGTATCAATTTTTCCAAATCGTTAGTAATTGCAACAACTTTTTGTTTGATATTCTTATTTAACAGCATTTTCGTATCAACTATTAGTTATAGTGGTATTAGGAATGTCATCTATTTATTTTAAATACAGAACAAGGGTAGATAAGAAGCAACCAAAAAATGGTGGCATGAATTGTTATTCGATAGATAAAAGACCTCCAAATATTTGTCTACAGTTGGCAACAGTTTTTTTTTTTGTAAGGACTGTGGACTTTCTGCTCTAACCTATCAACGAAACTATCATCTTTTTCAGGCAGACCATACGGAAGTTATTAATCAGTAGTTCCACTTAGCTTCAACTTGTTATATTTCAGTATTGAAGCATTTTGCTTCTTGGCAAATTGAACTAATAATTTTATAAATGTGTTGATACTAAAGAAATAAAAAGTTTATCACGTGACTTGTTAGAACATACAAAAAGACACAATAATATTGAGCAACAATAATATGCTGGAAAAGTAGTAGTACTTTACTTTTTGACAATTCAATTATTATATTATAGTTGTAAATACTGAAAGAATAAAAATTAAATAATTAACAATTAACAAAAGTATAGATATAAATCATACAGAAATCCTAATTAAATTTTTTTGAAAAAAAAAAAAAATAAAGATAGAATATGATTATTGGTGTACTCATTAATCATCTCGTTTATTAAACACTTGATCCCAGCAAGTTTCACATATTTTCAAGAATTTCTTTTTATTATCTTCTTCGAGATCTTCCAGTTTAGTAGATTTATGAGTCTTTTCTTCTGTAACATTTGACTCTCCTTTCCCTTCTTCATCTGTTGGTTCTTCCTCCTTTTCTAGAGTTCCTTCTTGTTTCTTCCCGCTTGTGTTATCTTTCGAAGTCCCTTCATTATCATTACTTTTTTCTTCCTCATTCTTGTTGAAAATTTTAAAATTGAAAACATTTGATCCATTAATGGTAATACTTCCAGATATTTCTTGTGATTCAGCAATGCTTATAACTTGAGATTTTTGAGGAGGTTCGTCATGTACTGAATTTTCAAAATATTCTCGTTGAGCAGATAATGGCTGACTATGCAATGGAGCAGCTTTATGGAAATCACCGCGAAATACATCAGTAACTGCATTTGGTTTGGGTTTTGGTGCTGTTGATTGTAAAGATATCGCTTGTTGTGATTGTGGTTGTTGTTGAGGTTGTTGTTGTAGAGGTAAACTCTGCTGTTGTTGTTGTTGTTGTAATATGGCACCTGGTGGTAATTGTGATGGTCCTTGTTGCAAAGTTCTTCTTCCAAAATGTGTTGTGGTGGAACTCAATGGAATCATTCTTACTCTTGGATTAACTTGACGCAATTGACTTCTAGGTAAAGGTTGGAAAACTGGCTGTGTTGGTGTTGCCCCGACAATTTGTGCAGGATAATATTGTTGATATGGAGTTGAAACATAATAGTATTGGGGTTGAGGAGGTATGGCGATTTGTGGCACTATTCTTGTTGGAGGAATAGCTCTTGGAGTTGGTCTTGTTGGTGCTCTTGATCTTATTGGCGCAGAATGAATTGATGGACGCAAATTAGTATTATTGCTATTATTACCAGTACCACTGCCTGAACTGTCACCAATACTCAATGGTGGGGGGACATTCAGTCTTTTCAATTTTTTAACATTTGATAAACGATTAAGATCAGAATCATCAGATGCATAGACTGGGGATTTAGGAGCTGGTCTTTGATTAAGAGGAGGCAATTGAACTGTTTGCCGTATAGGAATACCAGAAGCAGGAATAGCTATTGATGTTGGTTGTTGCGCCTGTGCTTGAGTTTGAGCTTGTGGTTGAGAATGCTCCTCATCCTCTGGATCCTTGCCATGTCTAGCTGCGATTAGATTTTTTTGTTGTTGTTGAATCTGTTTCAGAAGCTGAACCGTTGTCTTCATTGATTCATTAATTAAGGGTGGTAACCCAGGACTAACAATTCTAAGAGCGACATCAGCATTATCAGGAACACCAAGATTTAATGACATGGGTCTATGACGTTTTGGAGGTGTTGTAGATGCAGAGGATCCATTTGAAGTTGCTGAATTTTTACGTTTCATAGGTACTTCATCTTGCTGTGCTGATGTTTTGTTGTTGTCGTTGTCGTTGTTCTTCGTGGTGGTAGTGGATTTGTTAGACGATGGCGGTACTGATGTTGATGCTGATGAAGATGGTGGTGACAAAGATGGTGTTGCAGTAGCCGGGTTGGTTTGAATTTCAACTTTGCTGGACATTGGTTGGCGAATGAATTAAAGATAACAACGAGGAAGTTTAAATTGATAATATTATTCAGGAACTATGGTCGTGTTGGTGTTTTTAATTGCGTGGTGTTGTTTATTTTTTTTGTTTTCTTTTGTTTGAATTCTTTAGTTAATTTGAAATGGTTCTTTGTCTTTCAAATATTCTTCTTTTTTGAAAGGGAAGGGGACAGGAAGGATAACAAATGTGTCAGATGTTAATCAAAAGTGAAACTAAACAAGAAATATATGTATAAAAAGTAAAATAAATTGATAATCACAAGGAAACAACAATAAACAAAATTAAAAGAAAGAAGAATAGTTTATAAACAGTTTTGAAATTCAAACAATAACGAAATAAAATAAAACTATAGTAAAAAAATAACAAAAAATTTTTAAGAAATAAAAATGTTGGATTGGATTGGATTGGTAATTGTTGGTGTTGTTGTGAAGTGGGATAAGATAATTAATTAAATTTGGTATTTAATGAAAATGTTTACAAGTGTATTTATAAGTTACCTGTTTTTGAGTGTATATGTGTGTGTGAATGTATGTATGTTAAGTATGTTAAGTAATGTTAAAAGTTTGTAAAGACTGAAAATGTAAATATGAAACGTGAAATTTTAAATCTTAATTTGGTGTTCCCTTTTCTTAAGTGTGATTTTAATTTTTAGTTACTAGTACTAATTTTTTTTTTTTTTTTTCGTTTCTGTTGTTTCTGTTTCTGTTGTTTCTGTTGTTGTACTAATTAATTAGGGTCGTGTTTTTTTTTCTTAAATTCTTTTTCTCTCTCTCTTTTTGTGTTGTCAATTTTTTGACTTCTGCAACGACTTTTTCCTCTATTATTTGGTTTATAAAAGGAAATATATAAACAGAAAACGTAGGTTGATGTTCTCTTTGAGGCGGTTCCGGATCAAAAAGTATGTATGGAAAAATGAGCTTGAAAAGGATTTACCAGATGGGGATTATTGTCTGATTTCTGAATTGTGGTCCACAGTCTGTTTGTCTCGAGAATTCAATGTCTGAAGAAATGCAACAAAAAAAAAAGCTGGACTTTAAAATCAAACAATAAAAAGACAACCATATATATATGTATGTGAAAATTAAAATGATCAATCTCAAATCTTAATTAATGAAAGAGAATGTAAAATTCTTCTACTAAGGTATGTTGTTGTTGTTTACTTTAATGGAATAAACATACTTATCGCGTCAAGATTTGTAGTGGGTTCTCCTTTTTGAGTTGCAATTACTAAATTTTATATGTGACTGGGGTTAATCTGTAACTTCAAAACGTATAGTCAAAGAAGAAGAAGAATTCTAATCCTTAAAATTTAAGGAACCACAAAATCAACTTTGCCTTTTCCTTTTTTCATTTTAGAACTCGGTTTGGCACATGGACCTGACTTCCACAGCACGATACATCCCGAGTTTACTAAACTTGTTGCTTTAAAGCTGATCCATACATTTTAGGAAAACGGGATCATGACAGAGAGAGAGAGAACGGGTTTAGGAGATAAGGAGATATTATTATTTGAGTAATGTATATCTTTCTATCTTATCTTGTTTCCTCCACACTTTGGTGTTGGGTTCAATTGCTTGAATTTTCAATGATTCAATTATAAACAAATAATGAAAATATTAGGCATCCACAAGTTATGAACCATTTCCCGGGGAATGTTAAAATTAGAATTTATAGTTAAGTCTTACATTATTCCTTTAAATTCTGATCAAGAATGTTATCTACTACGCACCTCCTCCATTAAAAGTTTCCGTAATGTTGTACTCATTATATATATCAACAATAGCATGTGTCGATTTGTTATTGATACTTGGTCTAAACTTGAACATGTCCAGCTTTGTTCTTTCGTTTCTCTCTTGATTTAGTAATGATTTGTTTAGTTCCTTACTGAATTATAATAGATTAAATCGTAACTATTGTCATTTTAGAAATTTCAACACTTCGTATATTAGTACAAACTAGATCAGTTTCCTACCCCTGGAGTAGTTGTGATTATTTATTGGTGCTAGCAAACAATAGTCTAACCTATCTAATAGTAGATCTTTTCAACATCACCGAGACTAACTCTGTCAGGAGCAAATCTCTAATTACTAAACTGCAAAGTACATTAACATGTGTATATAAAACAGAAATATATATATATAAAAAAACAATGAATACAAAAAAAAAGTTGCTAAAATAAATGTAATCATACTAGAATACAGGTTTAAAAGTTTATTGACTCTCAATCTTTTAATCTTAATAATTCAAAATGAATATAGCTAAATAATAAAAGATCTTTGAACGTTCATAATTCTTATATGTGGAATAAATAGAGAGGGGTTTCTCTCTCTCTATCTTCGTTTCCTGTCCTGATTAAGCAGTGTACTTTTCCCAACCCTTTTGTCTTTTGAAATTATTCAAAGTGTAATATTTGGTAGTACAAGAATAGCCTCTCCAAGTAAAATCTTTGTTAGGATCACAATTACAATTTCTTGCCTTTCTGACTTCTTTATCAACTGGGCAATTGGTAAATGGAACATGATAATAACCAACATCTTCAAAGAAATGGATTTTTTCTCTTGGTAAAAATAATGCTGCAGCAATGGAATGAACTGGAGCATCACCCCATCTTTCATAAAAGAATCCACCAGCTTTATCTAAATGTTCAAAATATTTTCTGTAAGCTTCACTTCTCCAAAATGCCAAAGAACCAATTTCAAAATTGGACCAGAAATGACAACCATTATAAGTTTGACCTTTATCGTCAGAAACCCAATCCATCAAGTTATTTTGAGCCAAATATTGTGGGTTTTTTTCAATAAATTCTTTAGTAGTGTCCCATAAAGTAGGAATGGTTTCTTTATATTCTGGTAAGGAAATAGTGAATGCATAATCTTTATTATTATCTTTCATCCATTTAAAGATATCATAATCAATATCACAATATAATTTGATATCTGGTTCAACTCTCCAATAGTAATCATAATCGTTTAAAATTTCTTGCCTCCAGAAAAACCCACTTTCAAATCTACACATGTGACGATAAGATTCAGAATGACCATAAATAATCTTCTTTTCTCTCATTTGTTCACGGACTAAAGCAGCTTTTTCTTGATCAATCCATGGAGGATATGACCAATGTTCCTTTGGAATCAAACCAAATTTAGTGTTACCACTAACTAAACTACCAACAGTTTCTTTAAATTCATCATTGAATTCTTCATCATTGAGGAAAACCCAATCATAATGGAATTTCTTATTGAAACGATCTTCAACGTGTCTAATTGATTCAGCTAAAGAATATAAATCAGAGTTACGGGCCAAAGTGACAAATGTAGCCTTAATTTTGTCATTGAGGGTATAACTATCAGGAATATCTTGTTGAGGAACCGGAGCATCACTACCACCTTCACCAGCTCCCATAATTGCTTTTGGTATTGGACCTCTATTTTTGCCTAATGGAACTTGAGCTCCTGCGGAACCTGAACCAGCACCACCTCCAGCAGCAACATTACCGGTCTGTTTTTCATGAGCGGCGGGTGATTGTGTTTGTTGATAATTTGGAGGTTGGAATGATGAGCCTCTTGTAAGGATATAGCCACATCCTATTAAAACAAGGGCAAAGATCCCAAATCTAATCAAACGAGCATTCGATCTGGTAGAAGCCATTCTTTATTACTTTTATATATTTATATCAAAGAATGAAATGAATTGAAAAGTAAAAGAAATAAAGGTCTTAAATATAAAAATAAAATAATATAGAAGAAGAAATGGATTCCAATTAGTAACAAAGAAAATAGGGAAAAGGAAAAGAAGAATTTTATTTTATTGTAATTTTTTTTTTGTTTGGTTTGGGTTTGGTTTGACTGTCTCGAAATCAAAAAAGTTTCCATCAAGAAAGTTAAGGATTTTTTTTTTTCAATTTCTATTTCATACACACTCACTCACTCACTCACTCAGACATACATACATACATTCAATTTCTATTGTCTTATGCATAATCACCTAGATTACAGCAACTACTGGTTTTGTTCATTTATTTAAGTTGCTTTAGACATTTATAATTGAAGATTATACGTGTAGAAAGTGTAAGTTGTACACCTCTAATATTTCAATATTCTACTAAACTTCCACCTATTTTTTTTGGCTTTTATGAATTACGTGTCTCCTTTCACATTTTTCATTTCTTTTTTCTATTTTTCTTTATTTGCCAATCTCTTATTCAATTTCGCTTGGCAAAGACGGAAAAAAAAAAGAAGACATTTATTAATTGAGGCGGTAGTGACAACTGCAACAGCTAATGATTATACTGATATCAACTGTTGGCCGATGTAAGCAAACGATCTAAGAGAAACTCAAGAGCTTAAACTGGACGGAGTAGTATTTTGTATCTTGGTGTAACGCGTATTACAGAATTTTTAGTTTAAAAATTCTCTCTTTATTTTTCTCTTATCGCTGACGTGTCTTTTGTTCAACACTCTATTACTCTGTCAGTCACTCACTATATCAGTATCAATTATGTGGGTGCGTAAATCTGCAGTTGTCATTTGTGTCTCACAACTAAATGGAGTCAATTTTTAGCGATTATACACACCACCATCTAAAAGTTAGAAAAGTTTTACAATAATTTCCAATTGCTCTCTATATATTTATATCACAAAGTTCATAAAACAATCAATCTCGAACAATGCAACAATACAAAAACTTACGACTACGAAATGCTTCATGTTGTTGCTGTGGCTGTTGTTGCTATTAATAACAGATTAGGTTACATTCCTCAACAAGTTACGAGAAATACAAACTAGAAATTCACACCATTTTTAATGTTTTTATTTACGGACCCTTCTTTCCCAACAATACTCAATAGTATATGCTACTGATTGTTGTTCTTATTGTCTTGAAATTATTCGTTTAACTTTAGCAATTGTTAACCCACAAATATCTTAAACTATATTTAGTGTAGACTATTATTTGGTTAAAGAATTAGAGCAGGAAAATTTTTAAGTTGCTGGTTTCTCTTACTTGATGTTTTCCACTTTGAGGCAATTTCTTGCATATCTTGTAATTCTATAATATAATATCACACGATAAAACACACTCACAAGTATATCTTAAATGAAGTTTACACAATTCAGCACAACTTCTGTCAATGGAGACATCTATACACTCTTTTTAAAAAAGTTGTATTAATGTTAATATACGAATGTTCTGCTGAAAGTTTTTAGTAAGTAGTTTGCAACCTATCATGGATCAAACTTTTCAGACAGCAATCACACCACACACGAAAATGTCAGTCATATTGTGAGATATAGTGATAACGCAATCACTTTCTAAAATGAACTGGTAACTATTGATTCAATGGGACCAAAATACAAATCGGTGTGATATTCGGAACTGAACACTAGATGTAAAATAAATGACAAGTAAAAAAATAAGGTTACAAATTAACCTTTTTTTTCAGCTTGTTCACAGCCCTCTCTTATTACCCCAGATTCTATTATTATTATTATTTGATAAATGTCGGAACAATTCCTTTGTAAATCTGTTGCATTATGTTGTTGTCAATAACAAAAACTTTCAAATCAAAATCAAACTGTAAATTTGTTTGAAAATTTTGAAATGCCATAAAAAACCTACATTCAAATCAACTACTACTACTACTACTAGTACGGCATTCCATTCTCCGAAAATTTGTTATTATACTCCTCTTTCTTTTTTTTGGGGGGAATTCAAAAACAACAATCAACTATCAAGATAATCAAATATATATATATTTATATATAACATTTTTAACACAATGACTGATTCATTTGATATTGATAATATATTATCTCAATTGACATTAGAAGAAAAAATTGGATTAGTAGGTGGAATTGATTTTTGGCATACATATCCAATTTCTCGATTAAACATTCCCAAAGTGAGATTCACTGATGGTCCCAATGGTATTAGAGGCACAAGGTTTTTCAATGGTGTTCCTCTGGCTTGTTTCCCCTGTGGAACTGGATTAGCTGCTACTTTTGATCATGAATTATTATTGACAACCGGGAAATTAATGAACATTGAAGCTAAATTTAAAAATGCGCACGTGATCTTGGGTCCTACGATGAATATTCAACGAGGCCCATTAGGTGGCCGAGAATTTGAATCATTTTCTGAAGATCCTTATTTAACTGGACAAATTGCCAGTGCTATAATTAAGGGTATTCAATATGATAATGAAATTGGTGCCACGGTTAAACATTATGTTTGTAATGATTTAGAAGATGAAAGGAGTGCTAGTGATTCTTTGGTTACACCAAGAGCATTGAGAGAAATTTATTTAGAACCATTTAGAATAGCTATTAAAGAAAGTAATCCAATTTGTTTGATGACAGGGTATAATAAAGTTAATGGTGAACATGTTTCTCAAAGTAAATTTTTCTTGCAAAATATATTACGTGATGAATGGAATTGGCAAGGGACAATTATATCTGATTGGTATGGGACATATACAAGTAAAAAAGCCATTGAAAATGGTTTGGATTTAGAAATGCCAGGATCTCCAATTTTCCGTAATAAACAATTGTTGACTAGTATGATTAAATCAAAAGAATTGCATATCAAACATTTGGATGATCGTGTAAAGAATGTTTTAAAATTAATTAAATTTGCCAAACAGTCAAGTGTTGTGGTCACTGAAGATGGTAAAGAATCATCGGAGAATAACACTCAAGAAACAAGAGATATACTACGCAAACTAGCTCAAGATTCAATTGTTTTATTGAAAAATGATAATAATTTATTACCATTGAAAAGGGATGACGTCGACTTCAGCTCCAAGTCTATTGCAATAATTGGTCCTAATGCAAAAATTGCCGCTTATTCAGGTGGTGGGTCAGCCACTTTACCAGCTTATTACACCACTACTCCTTATAATGCCATTGTTGAGAAATTATCTTCTATTTCCAAATTTGATATTACATCACAACTCAAATATACTATTGGTGCAAAAGCATATAAATATTTACCAGAATTAGGTCCACAAGTGATCAATCCCAAAACTGGTAAACCCGGGTTTTCCATGAAATTTTATAAAAAGCCAAAATCCGTTCCTAATGAAGATCGAGAATTATTTGATGAATTAGATACAGAAATATCTGATATTTTATTAGGTGATTATTATCATAAAGATATCCCTTCTAATGGGTTATATTATATTGATTTTGAATGTGAATTCACACCATCAAAAACCCAACATTATGAATTTGGTTTAACTGTTCATGGTACAGCACAATTATTTATTGATGATAAACTTGTTGTTGATAATAAAACCAAACAAATTAAAGGAGTTTCATTTTTGAATTCTGGAACTATTGAAGAACGAGGATCAATTGAATTACATCAAGGTAAAACTTATAAAATCATTGTTGAATATGGTTCGGCACCTACATTTACATTAAAAGATCAAGTTGGAGAATATTTTGGTGGTGGGATTCGTCTTGGTATGAATGAAATTATTAATGATGATGAACAAGAAATCATCAATGCAGTAAATTTGGCTAAATCAGTAGATTTAGTGATTTTAATTATTGGATTAAATAAAGATTGGGAAAGTGAATCTTATGATCGTCCTGATATGAAATTACCTGGATTACAAGATAAATTGATTGAATCGGTATTGGACGTTAATCCAAACACCATTATTGTTAATCAATCCGGTACACCTGTGGAATTTTCTGAATGGTTGGATAAACTGAAAGCTTTGTTGCATTGTTGGTATGGTGGGAATGAAAGTGGGAATGCCATTGCTGATATTTTATTTGGTAATGTCAATCCTAATGGGAAATTATCATTGACTTTCCCATTGAAAAATAATGATAATCCAACTTTTTTGAATTTTAAAACTGAAAGAGGTCGAGTATTATATGGAGAAGATATTTTTGTTGGTTATAGATATTATGAAAAATTGAATCGTCAAGTTGCTTTCCCATTTGGATTTGGATTATCATATACTAAATTTGAATTTTTTGATTTGAAATTGGAGAAGAAAACAAAAGATAAAGAAGAAGAAGAAGAAGAAGAAGAAAGTCTTGTTGTTTCATTGTCGGTGAAAAATATTGGTAAGATGACTGGTTCTGAAGTGATTCAAGTTTATGTATCTAAAGTGGAATCTGATGTGATTAGGCCAATTAAAGAATTGAAAGGTTTTACTAAAGTTAATTTACAACCAAATGAAACCAAATCTGTTAATTTGAAATTGATCATTAAAGATTCAGTTTCGTTTTTCGATGAATATGCCAATCAATGGTCAGTACAACTGGGCCAATACAAAGTTCATGTTGGTAATAGTAGTGATAATATACCATTGACTGAGAGTTTCACCATAGAGAAATCATATTTTTGGTCAGGACTTTAAATACTTTTATATGTATATATGTCTGCATGTTATGTATTTTAAAAGTTTCTATAAATTGACTTGAGGAAATAACTTTAAACTGGAAACAAAATGAAATATAATCAACCCTGTAACCATGCAAAATAACAAAATGTAAAATAAAAACCTAAATGGCTAATATTTCAATTATTGATATTTTTCCCATTCTTTAGGTTTTTGTAAACCCATTTTTTCAAAATATTTCTTACCACAAGAATAACCTCTAAAAGTAAAATCATTATCTGGATTACAATGACATTTATGTTCGTATCTAAATTGAGGATTTAATGGACATTGAGTATAAACACTATGTTTATAACCAACATCATCAAAATAATGAATTTTATCTTTTGGTAAAAATAATGCTGCAGCAATAGAATGAATTGGAGCATCACCCCAACGTTCATAGAAAAATCCACCCGTTTGATCTAAATAATCAAAATATTTTCTATAAGCTTCACCTCTCCAAAAATTCAAATTGGCAATTTCAAAATTCGACCAAAAATGACATAAATTATAAGTTTCACCTTTATCATCACTAATAAAATCCATAAAATTATTTTCAGCTAAATATTGAGGATTTTCTTTAATGAATTTTTTCGTGGTATCCCATAATGTAGGAATGGTGGCTCTAAATTCATGAATTGAAATAGTAAAACCATAAACTTTATTATTATCTTCCATGTATTTGAATAAATCATAATTCAAATCACAATGAATATCAATACTTGGTTCAACTCTCCAATACCAATCATAATCATCTAATAATGGATGTCTCCAAAAAAACCCACTTTCAAATCGACACATATGACGATAAGATTCACTATCTCCATAAATGATTTTTTGTAATTTCATATTTTTACGAGTTTCTTCTGCTCTTTTCAAATCAATCCAATCAGGATATGACCAATGTTCTTTAGGAATTTTCCCATATTTGGTTTTACCAGAAACTAATGCTGTAGTTAAATCTTTAAATTCTTGGGTGAAATCATCATCATTAAGAAATACCCAATCATAATTGAATTTTCTATTGAAACGGTCTTCAACATTACGAATAGATTTGATCAAATCATATAATTCAGAATTACGGGCTAAAGTGACAAATGTGGCTTTAACTTTTTCTGGTTTCACAGGATCTTTTGATGAAGAAGAATTTTCCAGTTCTTTTTTGGTGTCTTGTTTCTCTTGTTGCTGTGGGGAGGAGGAGGAGGATTTTGGTACACCAGATACAGCTGGTTTTTGATCTTTATTGTTATCAACAACTAAATCTTGAGGTTTGTTTTTCAATTCTTCAGGCACCTTGACGATTTGATCTTGGTTTGCAGGTTGTTGTTGTTGTTGTTCTGGTGATGAAGGTGATTGTGGTGGTGGTTGTGGCACAGTTTCCAGTATTGGCTTAGTGGTGACATCATTGATATTAGGATCAGCCAGATAACTGCTATGAGTTAGAACATAGATGGTGATGGTGGTTAAGATGATTGCCAAATATTTGAGATAGGGTTGTCTCGAACTATAGAATATTGAAGGCTTCATAATGTATTTAGTAACCTATTGGTAATGAAAAACCCTTCTTTGAAAAATGGAAAGAAAAAGTTGACAAAAAAAATTAAATGTGGATAAATGAAAAAAAAAAAATGAAAAAAAAAAATTTTCCTTATTGAGTTCTAATCAATGCAAATGAAATATATGTTGTCTTGTTTGTTTGTTCTCTTTAAGGGTTTTTCTTTTCTTTCCAAATTTTTTCTATTTGGCCGTAGTAGAAGTGGAAGGAGGAAGGAAGCCAAGGAAGCCAAGAAGGGAGGGAAAGGATTTAACGAAAGGGCCAGGAGAAGGAAAAAAAAATGTTGAATTTATTATTCGCACGTTTTATTATATTTTTGCTATTCTTCGGTGTTAATTCCCGGTATTTGCTATGTCGTCGTGATGGCTTATGATTATGTTCCTTGAAGCCTCCGTTCAAAATTAATTTGGCAATGATACGTTTGTATGTACGTATGTATAAATTGAACTTTAATTGAGCAAATAGTAAACTACTTTTCAAAAAAGAATTCAGAGCTAATAACCAACAAAAATTAAAAACAAAGTGAAATTTTAAGTTGGTGTTTTGGTGGAAAAGTTTGTGATTAAATATTTTGTGATATCAATAAATAACAATTAGCAAGATCTAGAAACTAAAATATTTTTAACATACACACTGACTCACCACTTAATACATACAGATACATATATATACTGTGTGTGTGTAATTCCAGAAGCCAAAAAGAAATTGAAAATGAAACACCACAAATTAATCAATCAGTAGGCAGGAAGACAAGTAGGCAAAGCAATTCTTTCTCTTTTCGGGAAAGGAAAAAGTAACAAAAGGAACAAAATCTCCCCGATTTTGTGTAATTTAAGTTTTTTGTAAGAAAAAAAAAAAATATTTTTGTGTTGCAATTGAAAAGATTTTGTGTAGATTTAACACTTTCTGTTTCATTTCATCCACTTGTTGGTAACCATTTTTAACCACTTTTGGTTCAGATGCACACGATTATACACACACACACACATAGATTTAGGTATGATATTTGATCAGTTGTTAATATATTATTATAAAAGATATTTGTTATGACACATCAAACACATTTCTCTCTTGTACCATATACAAATAATACAAGAAACATGAAAATCTTGTAACTGAAAACTAAATCCCCATTTAGTTGTCGCTTGCAAGCTTAGAGTATTGAAAATCTTTTTTTGATATAAACATTTGAAAGATTAGGTTCAGGTTATGCATAGAGAGAGAATAAATTGTTGTCTTTAATCGGGATGTGTTGCAAGAAGCTAGCTCATGGCCTACAAAAAAAAAAAGGGACGCCGTAAGGAGCGTACAAAAAAATGATTCCGCCCAGGATCGAACTGGGGACGTTATGCGTGTTAAGCATATGCCATAACCAACTAGACCACGGAACCAATTTGTTAAAGTTGAAATTGCTATTCTTAGTTACATCCTCTTAATATATGTATTTCTTTGTTCACGAACTTGCAATTATTTAGAAGAGAACTGGTTTAGTAAGTTGATAAATCAGTTTTAAAAGAGGCTTAAAGAAGTTAAAAATTAAAAATATTGCATCAATCAGCTGAATTGTTAGATCTTGGCTAATTGCTAGAAGGGTCTTTTTTTAGTCTTAAAATCACTGCTAATATTTAACAAAAAGTTTTACAATTGAAGATCAAACTTAAAACCTATTAGTAAATATATAAAAATCTATCAAAATACTTTTAAATATAAATTGGACACTTTTTAAGTATAACCTAATAGCTAAGAATTAGGTTAATCGCCTGAGTCATCTGAAAATCATTTACTATGGTTTCCCTTAGTTTTATTTTTTTGCAACTTTCTATAAAAAAAGAAATTTACACCCGAAACTGAATAAAAATACATACAAGGTTACAAAGTCGTATAGATTGATTAAAAGGCAATATTTTTTGAGAGCTTCCTTATTTTTGCTTTTGACTGGCACGAAACGAAACCATAATTGCAACATCTAAACAAGAAAACTGAGTACTCCTATAATAATAATAGAAAAAAAACATATGTAACGACTATCAAAGCAACAGTAATGTTATGAGTTTTATAAAAATCATGACCCAACAAATATAAATAGTTAGTAGTATTCCTAAAATAAACAGAACATAGACAGATGTAGCTATCGATTGAACAAATAAGACGGGCAACTAAGTTCGAAACAAATCTTGAATCTCAATTATTAGTGTAACCATGGAGAAAAATTTCAAGAGGAAAAAAAATAGAACCAAAAAAAAAAAAATTTTCAATTACTATCGAATAACCTCATACCTTTAACCATCACAAGCTTCACGGAATTATGATTAGAAGATCCTCACTTATATTCACTAGGTCTATATCGACATCTTTTTCTTTACCGGTGAATAAAACTTTAGAAATTCTTAAGGCAACAAACGCCAATTTTGAAGGGCTATTCACTAACAATGCCATAAATCAATTATGGTTTCAAAGAGGTCAACAATTGGTTCAAAATTTAAATCAACATTTAGCTCAAACCAACAATGGATTACTTAGTGATAGCAACAACATCAACAACAATACCAGTAGTACCAGTGACAATGGTAATGGTGATGGTGAAAATGTTGTTAATTATTCTTTAAATGAAATCATATCCATCACCATGAATAAACCAGAATTATTTCATATTCATAAAAATGCCACTAATTTATATAATTTACAATTTTTTTTTGAAAATATTCGACAATTAGAACAACAACCACAAGAAATCATACCTAGTGGATCCGAAGTTTTATTACAAACACCAAAAGATCAATTTAAAAATGTTCCACTGGATAAAGAATTAGTTGATTGGATTGAACATTCATTTGGATCTATTCAAGAATTAAGAAATTTGATTATAAATTCTGCCAAGGGGATAAAAGGTGATGGTACAGTATGGTTAGTAGCTGAAAGTACCATGAGTGAAAATTATTTGAGTAAAAGTAATTTTTCATCACCATTATTTCATAATTTGGCAATTGTCAATACATATAATGGCGGTATGATTGATGATTCTGAAAGATCAGGTCAATTAAGAAGAATGAAAAGTGTATTGCAACAACAACAAGAACAAAACGAGGAAGAACAAGATAAATCAACAGAAAATAAACAAAAACACAACAACTCAACTAGTGAATTTGAATTGGGATCTGTTGAACAAGCTGAATTGGAAACAGCTTTCCATAATAAAAGATTGGTACCTGCTTTAGCTATTGATGTTTCTCCAAGAAATTATTTGATTAATTATGGTGCATACGGTAAACAACAATATTTAGAAAATGTTTGGGAATGTATTGATTGGGATATCGTTTCAAGAAGATTACCACCAAGATCTAAACAAGTCATTACTGTGTAAATAGTGTTCATGTAATTTGCAAAATATTAGTTCATTGTACATAAATTCTTTTTTACTATCTTTGAAATTGTAAAGTTAAGTAAAATATAAAATTGACCAAATAACAAAATAATGGTCATTATTCAAATATATTATTAGAGTTCTCTATATATATAAATGTTATAAAGAAATAAAGTAAACAGGATAAACAAAAAAAAAAACGCTATCGTCATTATATCACTCCTTGTCATGGATTAACTTTTAATAACTTTTTTAACAATTTTTTCCACTTCATCCCAATCATCTGTTGGAACTCTAGTCATTTCAACATTACCAAAATATGCTTTAATGGCCATCAAAATGTCATATGATCTTCTATCATGAATAAATGAAATAGATACCCCAACTCTACCAAATCTACCAGTTCTACCAATTCTATGCAAATAAGTTGATGGATCTGGTTTGCCATATTTATCAGTTGGCATATCATAATTAACCACCATGGAAACAGATGCAATATCAATACCTCTAGCCAAAACATTGGTTGTGATTAAAACTTTGGATCTACCTTCACGGAAATCATCGATTAATCTATCTCTGTCTGTATTATCTAAACCACCATGCAAAACAGATACAGTATGACCTTCTTTTTTCATTTTACCATACAATACATCGGCAGTTTCTTTCTTTTCAACAAATATAATTGATGAACCAATGGTCAATAACCCGTATAATTCACATAAAACTTCAAATTTATGTTGTTCGGAACGACAATCCATATATAATTGTTTGATACCATCAACATTCAATTCTTCCTGTTTCAATTCTAAAGAATTAGCATCAGGTACAAGTCTTTCAGCATATTCACGAACTTCAGTTGGGAAAGTGGCAGAAAATAATACCAATTGAACTCCTCTAGGTAAAGCTTTTTTAACTCTAATAGCTTGATCACCCAATCCTTGTGCTTCCAACATATTATCGGCTTCATCCAAAACGAAAACTTTCATTTTGCTAAGATTTAATTGTCTTCTTCTTATAAGGTCAATAGCAATCCCTGGTGTACCAACTAATACTTGGGCATTAACTGATGAACCTCTTGGAATGGCATTAGGTACGACTAATTGAGTAGTAATATTGGTAAATTTACCCATAGTGGTAATGACTTCTAAAGTTTGCCTTGCTAATTCTCTAGTTGGTGATAAACAAAGACATTGAGGCATTTTTATGGTTGGATCAACTCTTGATAACATTGTCAATGAAAATGCAGCGGTTTTACCAGTACCTGATTGTGATTGACCAATCATATTTCTTGGTGGATTTGAAAGTAACAATGGTAATGCCTTTTCTTGAATCTTGGAAGGTTTATTGAATTTCATGGCGTATAACCCTTTTAATAATTCTGGTGACAACCCTAATTCTTCAAATGATTTAACCGAATATAATGGTGAGTTAGGATCAGCTTGAATATCAGCTAATTTAACTTTAACTTCATAAGATGATTTAATTAAATTAGTAGCTGGTTCTTTAGGTTCTTTAGGTTCTTTAGGTTCTTCTTTGGATTCTTCTTTGACTTCCTCCTTGGTTTCCTCTTTGGCTCCATCTCCGTCCTTAACTTCATCTTTTGATTCATCTTTTTTGTCTTCATCTTTCTTATCGTCGTTAATTTCTTTGTTTTCAGGTTCTTCAACAACTTCTTTCTTTTCTTCAGGTTTTTTGGAATCACCTTCTTTTAATGAAAGACCACCCAATAAATCAGAAGGATCAGGTGTTGATCCCTTTTTGATTTCTTCAAGTTTTTCGCCACTTTTGTCTATTGAAAGACTGGCTAATAAATCAGTTGCATCTGCTTCCACTCTTTTTACCTTCTCACTTGACATGTTTATATTATGAGTGAAATTCCAATTGATGAATTCTATAGATTCAAGACGTGATTGAACTTGAGTTGGAATTCTCTCTTTTCCATTCAAAAAAAAAATTATAACATACACACTAAAAATTGAAGAAGAAGAAAACTTTTTTTCAAATTGAGTACTGTTACACGACCATAGTCACAAAAATAAGAAAAAATTAAAAGCCCAACGCGGGACTCGAACCCGCAACCTTGAGATTAAAAGTCTCACGCTCTAAGCCGATTGAGCTAGCTAGGCGCTGAACAACTAAGCCAATTTAGCTTGTTGTTATTAAAAAAGTGCATAACTTTTTGACACCAGTACAAGTAGCTGAGTCTTGCATTTTTAACTTTGTTCACATACAATAAGTTTTCTTTAATCCAATGATATTCAGGATCCATGTAGACAATAAGAATATTTAAATTACCATCAAAGGGTTTTGTATATTTTTGATAAGAAAATACAAAGTAGTGCTGTTTTATGACTTTTGGCGGAAATGAAAAATTCAAGACATTTTCTGGAAAAAGAAAAAAAAAAAAAATTACGTGGGATAAATTTATACACACACACACACACAAAGAATTGAACGAAACATTTGTCTTTATCTTCATTGTTACCCTTTTTGATTAATAGTTTGATGGAAATAAAATAATGGCCAAGAAGAAAAGTACAGGACCACAGCCGTCATTATCATCTTCTCCCAATGGTAGGGCAAAAGTAACTGCAGAAACAATCACCACGACCACGACCACAACCACCGACACGACCAATAGTTATTCACTTCTAAATATATGGGTCATTTCATTAGCACTTAAAATACTTCTTTTCATTGGGTATCATTCAACAGATTTTGATGTACATAGAAATTGGTTAGCCATCACCAATAAATTACCAATTTCTCAATGGTATATTGAAAACACATCACAATGGACATTAGATTATCCACCATTTTTCGCTTATTTTGAATATTTATTATCATTATTAGTACCACGATTTGTTGCCAATGATGGATGTTTAGATATTGTTGAAATTGGTCAATATGGATTACCAACAATTTATTTCCAACGATTAACGGTTATTATTAGTGAATTGGTATTATTTTATGCATTACAAACCATTGTTAAAACTTCACCTACTCTTTCAGCGAAAAGAAGAATGTATGTGGCTACTGCCAGTCTTGCATTATCTCCTGGATTGATACTTATTGATCATATTCATTTCCAATATAATGGTATGATGTATGGAATATTATTATTATGTATAAATAGTGCTCGTTTACAACAATATTTGTCATGTGGATTTTGGTTTTCAGTATTGTTATGTTTCAAACATATTTATTTATATTTGGCTCCAGCAGTATTTATATTCCTTCTTCGAGGTTATTGTTTGAAATTTTATTGGAATAAACGTAAAAATTTTTTCATCAATATTTTCAATTTTATTCAATGGATTAATCTTTTCAAATTAGGTAGTATTGTTATTTTAGTATTCATCATTGCCTTTGGTCCATTTTATAATGTTTTACCACAATTAATTTCTCGATTATTCCCATTCAGTCGTGGGTTGACTCATGCATATTGGGCACCTAATATTTGGGCCGTTTATTCATTTCTTGATCGAATATTAATTCAAATTTATAAAAAAATCCCCATGAGTAAATATCCATTATTAAAAATTTTCCAATTTGATCCAAATTCATTAAATAATGATCAATTATTGAAAACTTCAACTCGTGGTATTGTTGGTGATATTGAATTTTTTATACTTCCCAATATAACTCCAAAATTGACATTTTTATTAACATTATTTTATCAAATCATGGCATTAATCCCATTATTCATTCAACCAACTTATAGACGATTTGTTGGTGCCCTTACATTATGTGGTTATGCATCATTTTTATTTGGTTGGCACGTACATGAAAAAGCAATTTTATTAGTCATTTTCCCCATGACTTTATTAGTTGCTCGTGATCAAAAATTATTGACTCCATTTAATTTATTAGTTAGTTGTGGTTATGGATCTTTATTCCCCCTTATTTTCACCTGTAATGAATGGTTAATTAAAGTGGTTTATACTTATACTTGGTACATTATATTTTATTTCAATTTTAGAAAAGTAGTAAGACCTTCAAAGAATAATATTATTGGTAATGGTATTGGTAATGGTAATGGTAAAGGTGGTGGGATTATTTTAGATAGAATGGTCAATTTATACATTTTACTTTTCAACGTTGTTGTTATTATAACTAGTTTATTTGATTTGTTTAAACATAAATACCCCGTTTTACAAAATTTTGAATTTTTGAATTTGATGATTTATAGTGTTTATTGTGCCATTGGAATAATTAGTAGTTGGAATGGGTTTTGTTGGTTGTATTTTATTGATGATGGTATATGGAACCAAGATCAATAACTCAAATTTGATTAACATTACATTTTTTGGAACATGGCATTACAATAAAAGCAAAAAAGCAAAAACTACTTTTGTTTCAATAGCTATATTATACATATACATATGCATAAATGTATAAATATTAAAACATATATTAAAAAACTAACACACATAAAAAGCTAACAAAATACAGAAATAACAAGAAAAAAAAAATAGTAATAATAATAATAATAATAAACTGTCTAATATACATTAAAGAAAATGTCCTTTCAAAAAAATCAAAACTTGTCCCATAATTAAAATTTCTTCCTTATTTGGTGTTTGAATTGTCTTAAATCGTTTTGTCTTATCCCTTTTCTTATATACTTTTTTTTTTATTGAATTTGGCCAAATTTTTATCATTTTCTTACTTTCAAACTTCTTACTCTTCTTATAAATGAGTTACCAGGTGGTTTCAATTCATTGTCATCATTATCTAATTCTAATGTATTTAATGATCCTCTTCTAGGTTCTTGGTATGGTGGGGAAGGTGGTTGTAATCCTTCATTAGAACTTCTTCTTGAATTACTTTCAGATCCACTATTTTTTCTTAATCTTTGTACTATTGACTTTTTCCTTCCCACACCAGCGTTTGGATTCAAAAGTTCATCACCTTTGGGTGCAGGTGCACCATCCAAAAACGTAGTTGATCCTAAACCAGCAGTAGTAGACCCATGAATTGGAGTAGAATTGGTATTGGAATCAAAATTGATCACTGAAGGATTCTGTTTTGGGGTATAAATACTTGATGTTGGGTCATTTTGTGTTCTATTGGTCTTGATAACTGGGGTTTCTTCGTGGTAATTTCCAAAAGCAAGATTTAATTGATCGTCTTTGGTCATATTTGTTCCTCCAGCTATTGAATTGTTAGGTCCATCAATAGGGAAGGCCATTACTGGAGCCTTTTCCTTCTTTATATTTCTGTGTGGTGCACATGCATCAAAAGGACCATCATGATGGAAACCAACAAACCCAGTAACATCCAATTTATCGATTGTATCCAAGTTTTTCGGTTTTACTGGGTCACTCTTTTTCTTGCTTGGTGATTTTTTACTGCGGTGACTTCTTCTTTCCCT
Source organism: Candida albicans SC5314 (assembly GCF_000182965.3). Classification (NCBI taxonomy): domain Eukaryota; kingdom Fungi; phylum Ascomycota; class Pichiomycetes; order Serinales; family Debaryomycetaceae; genus Candida; species Candida albicans. Next base: position 415,352 of record NC_032091.1, read on the forward strand.
ATCTTTATCCCTATCGCTTCCACGTCCATGTTCTCTGCCATAACTACGACTGTGACTGCTGTGACCATTTTCTCTACTGTGACCACTTCTACTATTTTCTCTTCTTCGTTCTCTAGAGTCTTCACTTCTACCTTCTTTTTCTCTAGGGTAACTTTTCTTTGCTGCTTCGGGGCCAGCAGCCTCCTCATAACTTGGTGGCGGTGGCTGTTTCTGTGAAGGTTTTGGTGGACGCGGCGGAGCACGACTTGAATGAGTTGGGGTTTGTGCTCGTGGTTTATCTTCCAGTTGTGACAAAGCTGAAGCAAATGGATTTTTGGACATTCTAATTCAAATAAGTTAGTAACTTAAAATTTTTGTTTATAACTTTAAAACTTCGAAGGAAAAGAAGAAAGGAAAGAAAGAAAGAATAAATATGTTGTGGTTAGAATTTTAATTTTTATTCCTCTTTTTTTTTGTTGTTGTTGTTGTTGAAGGAGGAGGAGGAGGGGGGGGGGAATTTAAACTCGCCTCAAAGGTATCAAACGACAAATTGCTATTCGCAGATAAAGTGCGGCGAAGTCGTGCCTTCTCTATTGCTCACTTCACTAACTCACTCTCTCTTTCTAATTTTTCTTATTCATGCAAAACAAATTGTTTGACTAACAACGAGGCCAAGTTAACAAACAGGACAAAACAAAAAAAGAATTACAAAATAAAATTAAAAATCCAGAGCAAGTAACTAATGGGACTCAGGGCTAGATTTATTGATCCGATAAATTAGTAATGGAAAATACTATTTTCATTACCGTTTTCTTTTTTTTTTTCCAATAATTGCTCTTTCTCCGTTCTTTTCTTCTAGTAATAGTAATTAATATTTAAATAAAAGATTAAATACATACCTTGCATAGTTTATACTTGAATCACTATCTGCACGAACAGGAGTAGGTGGAAATGCACTTGGTTTACCAAAACTTTCAGTACTTTGATGGAACCCTATTGCGGCCCCATGTTCTTCTTCTTCTACTTCTTCATCACTAGATAAATCTAACAACTGTTTATTCTTGTCCACCCATTCATCAAAATTATTGCGTGGTTGGGTTTGACTAATGGATGCTTGACGGAAAGGATTATTTGACGACCATCTCAAAGAATCGGTTGACGAATATGAATGATTTGATGGTTGTTGGTACATTGGAAGAAGTGGGTGGTGCTAGGGGAGCGGGGGATATGTGAAGTTGATATTTGATTAATAATGACAAGAAAGTAATAAAAAATAAAGATGGAAATGAAATGAAATGAAATAAAAAGAGAAGAAAGTAGGAATTTTGAACGCCAAAAATTGAAATTCTGTTTAAGTTTTTTTTTTTCTATTAGAACAACAAATGCATATGGTATATACAGACAGCCTGTATATATATTATGGGAAGAAATGAAAAAAAATGCTTAATATAAAAGGGGAAAAAAAAAAAAAACAACTTAAGAAGAACAAAAATGTTAAGTAAGTAATTAACTTAAGTTAACTTCAAGTGAGGGAAAAAATTGTATTGAGTGAATCAAACAGAGAAAAAGAAAAAAAGATCCAAAAAAAATAAAATCGTGGGCGTTGCGTTTCTTAGTAACTCTTTAAGTTTGTGCAGTTTTGTGGTTTTTAGTGCACAAGTACACGCACTCGCGTATAGAATGTTAAGTATAGAAAGATAATGAACAAAAAATTGAAAAAAAAAAATGCTTATGAAAAAATTTGGGTCAAATAAAAAAATACGCCTAGACTTGGGTTTATTCTTCTTCTTCTTCTCTTTAATTTAATAATAATCTGTGCATATATAACTGAAATAATAAGAAAATCTATCTTTAGATTGGCAATGTTAGGAATTAATTTATCTCCCAAAATAGAAGAAATTGAAAAATGAGAAAAGATTTACATTTTTCTTTTCTTTTAGTGTGTTTTTTTTTTCTCAAATATGTTGTTAATATAAATTCTGTACAAAACGGTTGTGAGTTTTTTTTACACCAAGAGAAATGAAATTAGACGTTTTTCGTTGTTCCTCGTGTTATTGTCATTGTGTTTGTTATTATTTATTGTTAACAAACCAAATATTATTCACGATTTTTTGTTGTTTGTTTGTAATTTTCAAAAATAGACGATAACATGTATATACAATAGAATGGTTTTGTCTCTCTTTTTTTGATGTTCGTTCTTGTTTATCATCCTATACTTGTTTCCCGTTGTGGAAGTGCATCATGCTAACTACAACTCTAACAGATTTGATCAGCTGTTCATTTTGAAGATCATCCAAAAAATTAATCTAATAAGTTATAGGCTTTTCTTCTGAGTCAATATAATTCACATTTAACATTCTTTGGGTTGGTATTATTATTATTACTTCTGTCAAAAAGTACCCGAGAACACAAAAGTAAAACCGCTGCTCCAAATATCACCTAAGCCATAAGTTACTAACATCCCTGGGCGTGCAAAAAAAAAAAAGAGCATTGCCGTAGTATTGGTAACCATTAGTTGGTTATGTGCTATTTACTAGGGACACTATCAATTAGCCTTGAGACTGAGGTCTCAAGCAAGTTGCTATTGTTATAAATCGTAATCATGCCAAAAAATCTAAAAAAAAAAAAATTGGAAATTAAAAACGCGTCTTCTTTTTCTTCTTGTACATAATCCTAACTCAAACTTGGTTTGTGTAACCAAAATCTATTACAACCAATATATGAAACATCCAGTGTGAAAAAAAAAAAGAAAGCATAACCACTTCTTACGAATCATTTGCAATGTTTTAGACTCGAGTGCTTTTTTGCTGGTTTAGATAAGAGATAATTTGATAAGTCAGGCTAAACTTATCATACTCATCCCAGTGGTTGTATTCAGGGTTGCATAATCAAAAATTCTCAAATCTAGATTTCTGCAGAAGAAAAACTATGCGCACTTCTAACCATCCATTTATTTCTCTTTCCGCTCCCAAAACTATGAATCATAAGTACACACACTACTACTACGCACAATATATACATTAAAATGAACTCCATACCCAATCATTAGGCACATCTGCAACACTGAGTCTTTTCTCAGGACGAGATGATTGTTGTTGTAACTGTTGTTGTTGCTGTTGTTGTTGATGTTGCTGTTGTGCAAACAGATAATCATTACTTTTACTATAATTCTTTCTGAATGGATTATCAACCAACACAAACGACGTGGTATAATTATTCTCCAGTTTGTTTAATTCTTCAATAAGATTATCATATATCATCCCACATTTCTTACACACTTTAGAATTTGAAAAAAATTGTTGTAATTTGTTGGTCTTGGTTTCGGTCTCATTACTATTTGTCAGCAGTAGTATTGGAATGACAAATCGTGCCTCATGATCAATTAAAATGGTTTTATTAACTAAACAATCAGCACAAAATATCAATCCACAAAATCGACAATGATGTCTTCTAGGTCCATCACAAATCATAGAAACAATAGGATTATGAAATGGCTTAACACACCACATGCAATTACTAGTTAATCCATTATCTTTCCAATGATCATGAACCGGTTCATTAGTACAATTGGGTAGACCTCCCCCGCCATTACTATGGAAATAATCTGAATTGGGTATTATAATGGTATATGATGATGTTGGTGGTGGTATGATTGTTGGAGGAGATAAATTCTCATGATCATTAGTATAAGCTGGTCGTAATACTGCTGGAGTTAAAAGTGGTTTTTTCAATTGATATAATGGTTTCAAATGTTTATTATAATTAGTTTCTTTTGATTTGGAACAATTAGTGGGATTTTTCAATCTCAATTGTCGTGGTTGTGGTGGTTGTGGTGGTGGTGACTCGATATTTGATTCCGAATCCGGTTCTGATTCTGTACTTGTACCTGATATTGATACTGAGGCAGATACTGATTCAGGTTGTGAGTTCATCAGTCGTTCGTAAATTTTATTATTTTCGGCAAATTTATGTAACAATTGTTCCTCGGGAGATTCTTTTAATTGTAATGGTACCGAATATCTTCTTAATGGTTGATTCAAATCAAAGTTTGCCGGTATATAATCATGTTCATGTTGTTCATCACCTTCTTCACCTTGATCTGTTTGATTTTGATTTTGTTGTTCCTTTGTAATATGTTTGAAAATTGATTCACTACTGGGATGTGATTTGGTGCTTAGTTTATCATCATTAGAACTAAAAGAAGTCTTTTTGGTGTTATAAGTGTAATAAGTGTTGACTCGAGGAAATCTAATTTGTTCATCATAATCAAAATCCTTAAATGTTAAGTCATCGTCATTATTGTTTCTATTATTGTGATTGATATTGTTGTGGTTGCTATTGGTGGTGCTGGTACTATTCCGACAACTTGATTTACCACTACGACAAATACTGGAAGTGATGTTTGAATGTAAATCAGATACTACCGAATTAACTTTGACAATGTCTTTTTTTGTGAAAGAAAACGATCCAAGTTCTTCCGATTGGTGGTGTTGTTGCTGTTGTTGATTTTTCCCACGTTTGGGAGTATTGTTATTAGTTGAGATTGGAGTTGTTGATGCCGTGGAAACCATTTTTTGTTCGTTTGATGATTGTGTATTATTGTTGTAATCTTGTAAGATTGCTGAAGGTGTTAATGGTTTTTTATCGTATCGAGGTTGCTTTTGCAGATTTTTTGAAAATTGTTGTGAATTTGGGGTTGACGTTGGACTTTGTGTTGTTGATGTTGATGAAAACTTTGATTGTACTTGTTGTTGAGATTCAGTCATCACCTCATCTTGTGAAGGTATTGCTGGTGAAAGAACTTTGGTGTCAGCCATGAATAGGTATGTTCTTTATAATTTATCTATGGTCTAATGGTGTTTCTACTAAACAGGAATCTATGGTTTTTCTTTAAAAAAAGAATAAAGTATTAAATAATCAAATAAAGGGTAGAAATGAATGGAATCGAAAGTAAGATATATAGTAAACGAATTTCTAAAAAAAATTCAAGATAAGGGAAATTAATAAATGGTTATATATAAGAATGCAAATCTAATACTAAATCGTCGTCGTCTTTTTTCACCCCCTGTCTATTTTAGCAAAAATATGAAAATGCACAAATGTATGTGCCATCTTAGTAATAAAAATAAAGTAAATGGTTAATATATCAAATAAGAAGATCAACAGGTGCAGTAAAACCTGAAAATAGATAAGGATAGAGAAGAGAAGAGAAGAGCAACAAAAATCGACAATCACTCAAGAAAAGCAAGAAGAAACGCAAGGGTAACAAAGAAAGAAAAAAACTGAATAATAATAATAATAATAGAAAGAGGTCAAGAAAAATTAACACCAAATACATTTTTAAACAATACATAATAATTGATTAATTAATATTAAATGGAATAAATGAATAAAAAATCACCTGAATTTCAGTTTTAAAATAATATAATATTGTAGAAATCAATAGTTTAGTTGATTAAACGAATGGTGCTGTTGGCAATTATAATAATAATACATTTTCATTACAAAATACCCTTTGAAAATAAACTAATTGGATTTGATGATGTTAGTCCAACAAGTGATCAAAAGTAAGAACAACAACAACAACAACAACAACAGTTGAAACTTATATTGTGCAAGGAAGAAAAAGGGTTGAAGTTGTTATAGTAATAGTACAGAAACCAAGTTTTTGATTCGTACAAGAACAATTATCTTTTTTTTGTGTTAAATTATCACCACTACATAATTCCAATTGTCATTCTATGTTGGGGTTATAGATAAAGACAATATCCACAACGATAAAATCTTATTCACACATTATTTTTATCACTACTTGTTTTCATTATGTAAATGCACAAGTGAATGATACTCATATCAATAATTTCATTTGCTTTAAACTTCAGTACTTTGATTTATCAAATTAGACACACCCCTCCCTTCCTTTCTTCCACCCCCTCCTTCCTCTTCATTTATTTTATCTATTTTTGTCTTTTGTTTTTTTGAAAATACGTAAACTTAAACATGAATAGATAATATATTGCTTAGATATCACCGTTAGAAAGAAAATTACTAAAACTTAATTTCAGTTCATCTGATTCTCCTTGGTAAGTTATTATTGTTGATAATAGTTTTTGAGACTGCTCCCCCAATTTGTTTATATGCAAAATCTGTACAGTTTTTATCAGCAGCTAAAATGGTGAAATATCATTGGTTGATATTTGTTGTTTATGCATATATACACACTGTTGCAGCTCTTTTTTTTTTGTTTTCCTGCAACATTACTTATTGAAGTTGTTGTTGTTGTTGATTAACATTCTTGCGATATAGATATGAAGTAATCTTAACCGATAATAAGAATAATAACATCAGAAGACTCTTAGTATATGTTTTCTTTAGTTTGGTAGTTCCAGCTTTTTCCGTTCTAGATGCAAAAATTAATAATAATAATAATAATATCTCAGTTTCTTGGTGTTTAGAAATTGTCGGAACTTTCCAATTATTAAGATTTGGTAGTTTTAAGAGAGTTGTAATTCATGTGCTTTGTATAAACTTGACCTACTCTTTCCTCTCAATCACGAGAAAACTCGATAAGCTTCAATTTTTAGACTCTTTTTCTTATCTCTTGGTCAACAATTCTCTCTTTTGGACAGTATTCGACGCAAATTGTGACAGGCACAAAACTACCAAAAGTGAACTTAGCAATATTACCATGTTAAGGTTTTCGGTGACGGAATTAAGAGATTCGAAGAGTTTTCCAATAAATCTTGTTCACAGGTTTGAAACCGCCCGAGGCACGTGATAGACATAGTAAATAGGGACAGATACGAAGTAAAAAGATACCTGACAAACTTTATATATATATATAAGGAATTAACTACAAGTCCGTAATAATGAAGTTGAATTAAACTTTTATTATCTTTTTATACTAGTAACAAAAAACTAACAAAATGTTTTAACAATTGGTAGAATGGATAATAAATTCATGTATAGATATATATTCCAATTGATAAATACAAAAAAATAAAATAACAAACAACGAAACGATTAATAAATTAACGTGTTTTAAGGGAAAAAAATACAAAAAAGAATAATTATAATAATATGGTTTAATGACTAACATGTTTTGGATAAATTTTGAAAACTCTGCAAAATAGGGGGGAAGACAGTGGTAGTAATGGAAAAATGTAAAAGAAAGTTGGAAGGCAAAAAAAACACACTGGGAACTAGTCACAACTCTTTGGAGTAATCAATTCATCAAGCAGTAAATCTCTGGTGTTTGTTTAATCTTTCAAAACAACGTATAAGGCATGTAAGATAGCAGGGAACCAAATAAAGATACATAATACCAAGTTAATCCATAATGGGGTAGTGGCACCACATTTCATAAACACAGCTACTGGTGGTAAGAAAATAGCAATGATAACTTCAATAATCTTTTCAGAATTCATAATTAATGGTGTATGTGGGATTGAATTGTAAAAACTTCTTGGTATTGATGTTTAAACAAATTAGTAGTTGGGAATTTGAAAAAAAAAGGAAAACAAAGGAAAGAAAATGGAAGTTGTATTTATAATTTAACGAAAGGACTGTTCGGAATTTTTTTTGCCTGACAAGCAGAGAAAAAAAAATAAGAAAAGTGATGATGGTTGATATCTCGGGGACGAAAGTAGAACAAAGAAGAAGAAACAAAATCTAAACAATCACTTTTCGTGTTTTCGAATATGCATTATTCTTTTTTTTCTTGAAAGAAAAGGAAAACTTAGTCCTATTATTATTATTCTGTTTTAGTTACTTCTTTCTTCCTAATAAAGTGTTACCTTTCTAGTTTGACCTTATACATGTATCTCCATTGATGATGGGTGATTGATGGAAAGGAACAAATTCAGATATCGTGCCGTACCGTGAGTCTCATAACTGAGTTCTTCTCCCTCCCCCCCTCTTCTCCTATTTTGGGAACTTTATTTGAACCAGCATTACCAATGATTAGTTCAACTAATGGTTAGTATGGTTTGAACTATATTAGTAATTTGTTTTAGTAATCTTATTCTCAATTATGGGTTGCTACCTTTTTTTACTTTACAAATAATGCTGGTCTTCATCTCCCTCGTAGTTTAAATTCATCTCAAGACAAACAAAAACAATTTCCAAAGAAATCTCAAATCATTTAGTCATGAGTTCGTAATTCTATTCCACCCACAAAAAAAAAAACACATTAGACATTTACAAATACAATTCCAACGTTACAAACAAAAAGACAATAGGACTTTACCACGCATCTTTGTAAAAGCCTCTTGCAATCTGATACCTTTGTAAACATAGTATATAAGTTGGACGCAAAAAAAATTCTCCCGGGAGTGAGTCGAACACCCGATCCTTAGATCGCAATTAAGGAACTGTTCTTTGGAACAGCGGTATTAATCAGTTACAGTCTAATGCTTTACCAACTAAGCTACCGAGAGCAATTGCTGACGTTGAAAATTTTCCGGATTTTCACATTTTCAAGATCAAGGTCATTTTCCCTACTAAACATAAATTTAATACCTTAATAAAATGTTCAAACTTCTCTAAATCACCAAAAGACTTTTAATTACTAGAGTAAACTGCTTGTAATATGAGTCCAGGGAGCTTTAAAGGAAATTATTCTGTGTACATTTTTTGTCTAATTTCAGTTAAAAATGTGATTGAAATATTTCAAGATTTGATTCATCAATCTGGGAATACTTATCAACACCTAAAACCGAGAACAGGAATAATTTAAGAAGAACCTTTATTTTATAACTCCAAGATTAGGAAGGGACTTCACCCTACAGAATGCAGCAAAAACACACCAAGAATTACAAATAACCCAGGAATAGCAAAAACCAAGCCCTTTCCCCAGAAAAAATTCATAATAAAATTTTCTTTACAAACGAACCTCGGATACCAAAAAAAAAATTTCTTCCTTTCATATTTTGCAGCTAAACTCCATCCACTACAACCAAGTTCAAATAACCGTTTTAATTCCAACACAACATCAGCTCATGATATCACAAAGAATTCAATCTTCTCTACCTTTCTATCTGGTTGTTGACTTACTTGTAGGGGGAAAACTCACCAATGGTTTATTCTTGCTTGTGATATTGCAGGAAATAATGACAATGTATGTAGTTCAACTTGTTACTCCATCCGACAAATACATAGTGCCCTGATTAACGATTCAAAAAAAAATCATCCGATTTTATTTTATTACAATCAACCCTCATAACAATTTGATGTAGCTTAAACAAAAGAGATAGAATTATTGGGTTTACCTTTTCCATGGTTATCCCTAAGTGGGTTATTTTGTCTTCTGAATTTTACCCCACAATGATTGAAGTACCGACCGCGAAAAAAAAAGAAAAATTCACATACAAATCTTATCGCCAAACCAAACAAGTAGATTCTTCATAACAAAGTTCAAAGCTAATGTTAAATTGTAAATACACCTGACTACTATTAAAAGAATAGAAACAACACAAAAAAAGCTAATCTCGAGTCCATAAGACTACTAGTTAAGACATTAATTGAATTGATCGTGGGCAAAAAAAAAATTGTGGGGCGAGGAGAAGAAGTTCCAACAAAATTTTTTTCTCCTGCGTGTGGGTCCTTTTTCTTTGTTCTATTACTTTCTTGGGATCGGCTTTGGGAGGGTGGTGTTCGGTCGTTGTATTTTGTATACACAACTAACTAAGTTCCCCACCATTGAAATTTATCTCCTTGATGTTACAACTTTAGCCAATTTTATATTTCATATTTAAAAATAAACCTATCTGCCCCCCTTTTCTCTTCATTAACTCTCTTTCATTTTAGTCTTTCATTTTTTTTTGTAATTTTTCATATTTCACTTCTTTCAACTTTCAAACCAAACAACCTCTTTCCAAAATGGCTATGCTTACTAAATCTATACATGATGAAGATCATGTTGAAAAAAAGGATCCTGACACCAATCCAAAAACGGTTCAAAATGTTGTTTCATCGAGATCACCCCCAAACCCAGCTAAGGACATTACTGAAGAAAGAAATCGTACCAACTGGGATCTCAAGGAAATGCACGAGTTTTTAGAAGGTGGTGAAGCTAAATCTGAACAAGTTTTACGTTTGTATCAATCAATTGAACGTGACCCAATCTTGCAAACCAGACCTGAACAATTTGATATTACTCAAAAGGAAGAAAGAGAATTGGTTGCCACCAGAATCAACCAAATGACCAAATATATGGAAATTGAATCAGCTGCAAAATTCAGAAGAAGATTGCAATTGATGACAATTATCGACCCATCAATGGGTATTAGAATGTTAGTCAACATTGGATTGTTCATCAACTGTATTAAAGGTAACGGTACTCAAAAGCAATATGATTTCTGGGCTAAATCTAAAGAAGGTGCTATTATCAAACAAATTCACGGTTCCTTTGGTATGACTGAATTAGGTCATGGTTCCAATGTTGCAGGTTGTGAAACCACTGCCACTTTTGATGAAAAAACCGACACTTTTATTATTGATACTCCTCACATTGGTGCTACTAAATGGTGGATTGGTGGCGCTGCTCATTCTGCCACTCACACTGTCTGTTACGCCAGATTAATTGTCAAAGATGTCGATTATGGGGTAAAGACATTTGTTGTCCCATTGAGAGATTCAAACCACAATTTGTTGCCTGGTGTTGCTATTGGTGACATTGGCGCCAAGATGGGTAGACATGGTGTCGATAACGGTTGGATTCAATTCACTGAAGTTAGAATTCCAAGATTTTTCATGTTACAAAGATGGTGTAAAGTTGACCGTCAAGGTAACGTCACTTTACCACCTTTGGAACAATTGTCTTACATTTCCCTTTTGGAAGGTAGAGTTGGTATGGCTACTGATTCTTATAGAATTGGTGCTAGATACATTACCATTGCCTTGAGATTTGCTGTTGGTAGAAGACAATTTGCCAGTGCAAAGGGCAAAGAAGAAACTAAATTGATTGATTACACTTTACACCAAAGAAGATTATTACCATTCTTGGCTATGACTTATGCTGCAGCTCTTGGTACTGACAGATTGGAACGTCAACATGAAGAATTGTTGGCAAACTTGGACAAAGCTTTGGCAACCAAAGACAAGTTGTTGTTGAAAAACACCATCAATGGTACCAAATCCATGTTTGTTGATTCTGGTTCCTTAAAGTCTACATTGACTTGGTTTGCTGCTGATTTGATTAATGAAACCAGACAAGCTTGTGGTGGTCATGGTTACTCCTCCTACAACGGGTTTGGTAAATCTTATGATGATTGGGTTGTTCAATGTACTTATGAAGGTGACAACAATGTCTTGGCTATGTCTGCTGGTAAGACCATTATCAAGACAGTTCAACAAGTTTTGAATGGGAAACCATTACAAGATTCAACCTTGGAATTCCTTAATGACGCCCCAACTTTGTCAAAGGCAAAGAAAGCGGTTATTAGAATTAAAGAACACGTTGACGATGTTGACCGTGTTTTGAAAGCTGTTGCTGGTTTGATTAGTAAATTCTCCTCCGATTTGATTGCTGTTTCACATCAATCTTGGGATTCAATTGGTCCACAAAGAGTCATTTTGTCTAAATTGAGATGTCACTACTATTTGTTGGAAACTTTTAACGAAAGATTGAACGACAACATTAAAGCCAAATCTCCAGCAAGACCACACTTGGAAAACATCGTTAAATTATACTATGTCACCAACATTTTGGGTCCATTTATTGATGAATTCTTAAGATTCGGTGTCATTTCACCAAAAGTTGCCAAATACATTACTGGTGAATACCCACAAAGATTATGTGCCATCACCAGACCATATGTCATTGGTCTCACTGATTCTTTCCAACAACCAGATAACATCATCAACTCATTGATTGGTCAATATGATGGTAACATTTACACAAACTACTTGGATTCTGTCAAGGAGGTCAATAACCCATTAAACGACAAAGCTCCATATTCTGAAGATTTGGAAGCCATGTTGAATCGTCAATCGATTTCTCAAAGAGAAAGATTCGAAAGAAGTAAAGAAGCAGCTGCTAAATTATCAAGATAATTTGATATAGGTGACCAGAAAACTTGTCATTCTTTTTAACTCTTTGTTGTAATGTGTCTTTTATATCTATGTTTAAGAAAATAAAAATAAATGAATCAATATACTTTGGCAATACTATTTAGTTTCTATAAACTGTTTCTAAATCCCAATACAAAATAATTTAAACAACTGAGTAACCACATGGCTGTAACCCGGAAGAACCGTTCCACTAATGTTTTATTATTCAAGAATGGATACGGAAACCTGGTGATCCCATCGTCATTGACACTCACCACTCTTTCAATATAACACCAATACACAACGATAATAATGGCAGTAAGCGTCCACAGTTTTTTCGGCTTAATTTGTTCCTGATTATCAAATATGAGGTAGACATAAGGCCATATATGAATTTTAAAGTCGAGCCAATAGTCTCTTTCAAATGAATTTGTGTTTAACCAATGAGGTAAAATGAGATGCATTACCCAGTAAGAAACAGTGACAGTGAACTCTAAATTGGAGACTACATTATACTGTAATCTCAAATTGTAACTAGTTGGAGTGACTATGGTTTGTAAAATATAGATTATTGTCAATATCAAGGAAACATTAGTCAAGAATTGGAAATGGCCTCCTTTGACTAAACCTGGTGGTAATTCTAGTTGGAAACAATCGTATAATCCACTACAGCATATTGCCAACGATACGAGACTTATCAAGCCCTGCCTTGTCATGGCTATTCTTCTTCTTTGAAGCAAGGATAAAAGAACAAGAGAGGGTATAAATGATACGAAAATAGGGAGAGAAGAAAAAAATCAACCCTTTTAATGAAAACCAAACAAACGAAATTTCAGATGAACCAAAAACATTTCGGCTTTGTACTTTTCTCGGCTCAGGATACGGTGTACATTTTTCTACACAAGTCGTCGTAGTTGTCGTCGTCTTACTCTACTGCTGAGGCAATTTCTAGAATTCGTCGTGACGCCACCACTACAACATCAACACACTACATAACACAATAAACGAATAAACAAAATACATCATTATTCTTCTTTTATTTACAAATCTCTATCTAAGCCCCATTTCTTAACTTTAATACAAAATAATTACAACAAGCAATAGCTGCAAACACAGACATACACCCAAATCTACCAAGCACACCTCTACCTTTCAAAAAAGGATAGGGATAACCACTCACTCCATCATGTACATGTTTACCACATTCCCATTCAATATAAACCCAATAAATAAAAATATAACCTATTGTCCAACCCCATGACTCTTTCAAACCAAGTGATGGTTGACTATCTATAATTAAATAAATATAAGGGAAAAAATGTACTTGTAAATCAAGTAATAAGTTTCTATCAACGTCATCTTCAGCAACCATTGACGGGAAACATAATGCCATGGTCCAATAACTAAACAAAACATTGAATTCTAAATTACTCACAAGATTATAAAACCATTGGACTTGTCCAGTCAGTATGAAAAATGTCGAAATGATATAGACTAAGCAAGTTAATAATGAACAGTTAGTCAAGAATTGAAATTGACCCGATTTTATTAAATGAGGTGGCAATTTTGTTGATATTGATTGAATGAAACCATTGCCTAGGAAAAGTAAATTGACTATTCTAAAAATTGTAATTGTAATACCCATCGTTGTACATTAATTGTTGTCAAAGACTGTTCTTTACAGAAGACAACAAAGTGAACAGTTTATATTAAGAATAAAGCATGGTGGTGATGGTAATGACTGTTTAATTTTTCCGCATGAGCCGTCGACTCAAACTTGTTGGTTCCACCCATCGGTGCAAATGAGGGATTTAAAAATAAAATTCTTGTCCTAATTAATTCTCATATCTCATAACCAGTTGCATTAACTAGCTATACAAACCACCGAATTGATAAATTACAAATTTCGTTTACTGTTTATTTCAAAACATATAAATTCTTAATCTTTTATTTTTTTGTATTTTTTTCATTAACTTTACATAACATTATAAACAGATGAAAAAATATATAGCAAAATATCTCATTAACCAACTCTTGTCAAAAGAGTACAATTAATATGCCCAAAATTTGTTTATTTATTTATTTATTTCTTTCATTCAATTTATTTGGATAAAATTTCAGCGGTTTCATCAGTCTTTTCAAATCTTTCTCTGGCTTCCAAAGATGGTCTGTTCAACATAGCTTCCAAAGCAGCAGAGTATGGAGCTTTAGTCTTTGATGGTGGGTTTTGGGCCTTGACCAAGTCAAAGTAATTTTCATAGATATCACCATCGTATTTACCAATAGCAGCGTTGACAATCATATCGGATTGTTGGAAGGAATCAGTGTAAGCAACAACGTTTGGTCTAACTTCAGCACACAATTTTGGAATTTGAATAGAAGCCAAGTCAGTGATAGCTTTAGTAGAAGCAACATTGAAAGTCAAGAAAATACCAGCAAATTTGTCCAAAACAACAGTGGCACCGTATAATTTAGCAATGGTGAGCAAGTATGGAACCAATTCTTTTTGGTCAAATTCGTTAACTCTTCTAACGTATTCACTCAACAGGTAGTGGTGAGCCTTCAATTTAGAAAGTTGAACCAATTCAGCACCAACGAAATCTAAAGATTCCTTTCTGACAGTAGAGGCAGCTTCTTGACCTAATCTGATAATAGCAACTTCAATGGCTTTGATAACCTTGTTGATATCATCCAAATCAGCAACATTGTCCAACACAACCTTTGAGCTGTTAGAACCAGTGTATTCTTTCAATTGATTCAAGAAAGCAGTAGAACCTCTGACTTTCTTGTCTTTGTCTTCAAGATTGATAATTTCTCTGACAATTGGTTTACCAACACTCATACCCAAGACATTGTTGTCACCTTCCCAAGTACATTGGACAACCCAATCGTTGTAAGCTTTACCGAAACCATTGTATGATGAGTAACCGTGACCACCACAAGCTTGTCTACATTGGTCAATAGCTTCAGCAGCCAACCAAGTAGCAGTGGATTTCAATGAACCAGAATCAACAAACAAGGATTTCATGTCATCAATAGATTTGAAAATAGCACGTTGATCTTCTTTGGCAACAGCTTGATCTAATTCTTCTAAAGTAGTTTCAATGGTGTGTTCAATCTTAAGAGCACTAGCAGAAATAACGTAAGCAGCAGCCAAGTATGGGAATAATCTCTTTTGGTGCAATGGGTAATCTATTAATTGAGTTTCTAAAGCATTTGGATCATTTTGGTCAACATTGTCACCTTTGAATTGTCTTCTACCAATAGCATATCTCAAGGCAATAGTAGACATTCTTGCTAACATTCTGTATGAATCCAAAACCATCATAACTCTACCACCCAATAAAGCGGAGTAGGATAATTGTTCTAATGGAGGCAAGACAACATCACCATCAGCAGAAACTTTACAGAATTTTTGTAACATAAAGAATCTTGGAATTCTGACATTGGAGAATTGAATCCAACCATTGTCAATACCATCTCTACCCATCTTGGCACCAATATCACCAACAGTGACACCTGGCATAAGATCGTGGTTAGAGTCTCTCAATGGGACAACAAAAGTTTTGACACCATAGTCTTCACCATCAACAATTAATCTGGCATAGACAGAACAGTGGGTAGCTGAGTGAGCAGCACCACCAATCCACCATTTAGTGGCACCAATGTGAGGAGTATTGATGACAAATTCATCGGTTTCTTTGTCAAAAGTGGCAGTGGTTTCTAAACCAGCAACATTAGAACCGTGAGCCAATTCAGTCATACCGAAACAACCGTAAATACCTTTGATGTTAGAAGTTTCTTTGTCAAAGGCCCAGTATTTCAATTGTTCAGCAGTACCGTTACCTCTGATACAAGAAAGGAACAAACCCAAGTTAACACCAATTCTGGTACCGACTTGTGGGTCGAAAACACCAACCAATGATAATCTCTTGTTAAATGTGTCAATAGAGTCGGTTTCTCTGTATCTTGCTAATCTGTTAATTTTTAAAGCGGTTAATTCTCTTTGTTGGTCTTTAGTTAAATCGTAGTAAGAACCATCAGTGAATAAGACTGGGTCTCTTTCCATTTGTTGAGCTAAACCTTTGAACAATTCAGATCTTTCTTTAGAACCTTCCAAAAAGTAGTTCATCTGTTCAGGGTTGAATTTGGAGTTGGCTCTTTCAGTTTGAATCGAGCTTCTTGGGTCTGGACCTTCTGCCAAACTGACATTTTTCTTTGTGAAAGACATTATTTCGATTTCTTAATATGTGATATGTGAAATGTGAAACAACGAAATAAAATAAATACTAATCAAAATTGATTTATTGATAAAAACAAATATGAAAAAAAAGAAGGAGAAAGACCAAACAAGAATTGGAAATTTAGCAAGTGGGAAAAATTGTGTTGATTTTATATATTTAATTTATCACAGGAAGAGAGACTTCTCTTTGAACATTTTTTAGACAGTTAGAAGAGGTAAGAAGAAAAATAATAATAATTAGTAGAAGAGAGATAAAATTCACAAGTTGATGAATTCGCGGGGGAAAAATAAAATCAAGACAAGGAAAAAAAAAAAAGAAAAGCCTTCTTGCTCCACAAACAGATTTCATACACACACACACACACAGACAAGTAACACCGAAACTCCTTGAGTATTCTCCATCAATAGTAGTAACCTAGTTAATATAATTTGTATGATCATTATTTCATGGTTTTACTAGCCGACCGACTTCTTGATTCTCTTATTTAAGGTTAACTTCTACGTAGTTTAATTCACCAATGAATGCAACCTTATTTCATGCTCGGTTAATCATGGAGATTACATCAAAGACAATATGACAAACAAAACGGGACTATATTTTTTGCCCTCTTGTTGTAACGCCGCCAACAGATTGATTATCTCCATTAAACAATTGAAGTGTGGGGGAATACTGCGATAAAATTCATTCCGCGAAGAAATAGTAAGAGAAAAAAAAGAAAAAGAATAACAAAATCCGTTGTTATGAAATTTACTACCGAGGAGCTCAACTTCACATGCAACCGAGGTCCAATCTACACACGTGACATAAGCTATTTTTTAAAAAAACTTGATAATATACAAAGTTTAAAGTCCTTCTTTTTCGTCCTTTAATATCCAAAAAAAAAAATCAATCTATTGATACCGGAGTTGTACTCTGTATATCCGTAAACTATGATACTAATACTATCGCCAAAACTCAGCTTTTATTAGGGGGTTCAAGGATAAAGAATGAGTGAGAAGGAGAAAGGGATATAATGAATCATATCCTCCCCTCAATAGCCATGCGGATAAATTGTCAAAACAATAAAGAAATAAAAGCTCATAATCGAACGACCGCTATAGAGTTATATCCTCTAACATGCCATCTACAATATTTGTGGCCTGATTTAGGAAATGAAAATCTTTATTATTATTATCGGTTACCACCCCTGAAAAATATTTTTCACTGCCAAGTGAGAGTTGTTAGTAGTTACCGTATTGTACGATCCTTTATTTCTCGATAACTACTAGATAGTGCCAATGTCAACCCCACAAAATAACTTTTGCGGCTAAGAGAAAGATAAAAAAGTTTTTCAAAATAAATCAGCTGTTTATTTTTGAGGTGACAAAAGCATTAAAATACTGAGATTGAATTTTGCAACCGTTAAAGTTAAAAACTGTTACTATTTAGATTGAGATGATAGTCGATGACCTCATTGATTTGTGTTGTTTGTACTTCAATTGGCATATGAATTTTTGTTTATGTAACTGTTAGTGGCATATTGATAAAACTAGCAAGACAGGTAAAACAAGCCGGTTGTATCTCTGTCGGTAAAACTTTCTTCCATAACAACATGTAAAATGGATTACCAAGAAKRAACAACCCAATAGTATATCTCTGACATCCAATTCATACCTTTGTTTGACCACTTTACTTGATTTTGCTCTCATGCTCAATTATAGTGCTCTGTTGTAGGAGGAATCAAGAGATTTTGTGTTTCCTGTTTTTTGCTCTTTTGCAGCTATTTTCTAGTACATCTTTTTATTCATACCAGTCATACCCCATCGAGATTAAGCCAGTAACCCTAGTTTATACTTCTATGATACCTCTTTCTAAAGTTTATGCAAATCGGAAACCTGCTAGACAAGTATCCCATGTGTTATTCATTTTAACTTTATAATTAGACATAAGGGAATGATAACTTTCTATAATAAAATACTCCGACAATGGTAGTAGGACAATAATTAATGGCAACTTTGATTGAAACTAGAATAAAACTCTTACTCAAAAAAAGGAGTCTGGATACAATTCATTTATGGTTTTCTCTGTTTTTCTCATACTGCTGTTGTTCCAATCTTAAAAATTCAACTCTTCTTTCCCAAATCTTCTCTTCCCTTTTTAACAACTGGTATAAAATATGTGAATTGTATATGAATTGTTTGGTAAATATATATTCCGAGAACTCCAATAAAAATGCTAATTCCAAGTTTATGCCATAGTGTGTTGCCCATTTCTGAATAGACTTGACATGACTAACCATATTTTCCTGTTCCTCTGGTGATAATGAATGATAATTTAAGTGAAAATTAGGAATCTTTTTCAAATCATCAATTAACAAACGTCGTATTTCTGTTCCAAAACCCAATAAGTTAATTATCAATAAGAATCTTTTCGCTGATTGATAATACGCATTATCCACCGTCGATCTGTTAATAATAACATCTTGACATTTAAAAGCGAAACTTCTAATTGAGTGAGAATTTTCAACAAGTTTGTGTAAGTTTTTATAGTCTGTGGTTGCATTCTTCCATGTTTGTTCATCAATCAGATTCCCCATTTGTTTTCTTTCTTCACTAGAACTAAAGCACCACTAGAATATATCAACAATGTCAATTTTGTAAATTGGAGTTTGAATAAATAGAATATGAACAATTCAAAATTTTTAAAAAAAGTAATAATGTGTTGACTATCCAGCCATACATTTTTGGGAAGCTATTACTTGGTTGAATGGATACTCCAAGCGAAAGGGGTGTTTCGATGTATTCTGCGCTATAGTAGTTGGATTACAAAATAGTTCTTTATTAAACATTGTCGAATTATTTCGGTGCAGGTGAAATAAATCCAAATATTTTTAATTACTAGAACAATTCCTTCTAAAAAGATTTCTTCATTGATTGGATTTATACAGTGTTTTATATATAAATGCAATTACAATCAGAATTCTATACTCCATCGAGAAAAATTCTTCAAACCCTAACATGCTACTATTGGATTTGGAACAGAAAACTACCAACAAATATGCTTACATCTTTGAAAAGGGTATCCAGGGTTCTAGACCCAAATCTATAAACTAAATTGAATCGTATAAGTTGATTAGCTGATACAAAAAAAAGGGGTGAAAAAAAATGAAATTTGATTGGACATTTCACAAAAAATCATTGTACGTGTGTGTGTGTGTTGTGTTGTGTGGATATAGAATTCCGATTCTAAAACTAAAGTAGCTGTTGCATAGTCTAATTTTTCTTCAGCCAAAAATTGACTCGTATTATTTTGAAATAATCACACCATGGCTTTGACTTTTTTTGTACAACCAGTATTATTTTGAATGAAAACAATACAATCGTCCCTGTCATAAACAAGAATGCAAGAGATGAAAGACAATCCTTTTACCTGCCGAGATATGTTGAGGTACATTTAAAAATGGACACAGCTTAAATGTTGAGCTATAACTAACAACAATATCAGCCCACTAATTGACATAATTTGAAACAACACATTACTTTGTGTGGTGATAGTGACAAAACTTGAACTTTAATAAAAAAGTTTCCACTTTAGAGCACTGGATTTCTATACTTATCCAACATCCAATTTGTGCCAAAATACAACTCACAGTAATGGATCTTAACTACCCAACAATCTGCTAGATAGACATCAAAGTAACTGCAGATTTGTTGATAGCTTCTCTACTATTTGGTGACAAATAACAGAGTAGGTTAAAGACTGGCTTAACTGTATTATTAGATTAGCCAAATCATTACACTCTACTACTAAGTTGCAGGCGATCTCTTTCCTTACTTTCGTTGATATTAAGCATTATGACAGAGTTAAGGCTTGCTAGCCATAAGATTCTAGAGCTATAACACTGTGTAGACTTAATCATTTTTCAGAAAGTATATTTAAATGTGATTTGGTTTCACTCTTTGCACCTTGTCCATTCTGTAAATCCAGTGTATTTCAACATACTATCACATTTCTCAAATTTCTAATAGTCAAATTTATATTGCACCTAAATATATACACGGATAAAATAAACTCATGAAAAGACCCAGCAACTTCAATACCTTAGTCGATTACTTATAATTGTGGGACCAACATATCCATCAATGGTGATTGTATGAACAAAACACCAAGACCAAATAAAGCAGCTTGTGTACCAATGGTGAAAGCTGGTGAGTTCTTAATTTTTTCAAAAGTTGATTGTTCTTCTTTGGCACCTTGTGGTGGAATTCTTCCTGATACGTTCATTGTGTGATTTCTATCTTTGAATGACTTTGATAATAAACTCTTTATGTACTGTCGAAAATTTTTCGTGAAAAACTGGTTTGCCAGTCTCTTTTTTTTTGCTTTTGCCTTTTTTTGGTAGATCGCCACGACTAACATAAAAGAAGAAGAGAACGTAAAGAAAAAACATCACTTGGCTTCCACTCTTTACGATTACACCAGCGTCCAATCATTGTATTTTTACAACAGAAATAATGGCATCAGTAGAAGTTGAATTAGGAGTTACTCCAGAAACCACTTATTCAATTTCAGGAAAACAACTAAAATTTGATTCTGAATCGGATATTGCTCCATATATCAAGGAATTGACGGAAAAAGAAAACGTCAAAAAAGTTGATTTTTCAGGAAATACTATTGGTATTGAAGCATCAAAAGCATTAAGTGAAGCATTATTAAAACATAAAGACACTATCGTTGAAATCAACTTTTCTGATTTATACACTGGTAGATTGAATACTGAAATTCCTCAATCTTTAGAGTATTTGTTACCAGCATTGTCGAAATTGCCAAATTTGAAATTGATCAACTTGAGTGACAATGCTTTTGGATTGCAAACTATTGATCCAATTGAAGCTTACTTGGCCAAAGCTGTTTCCATCGAGCATTTGATTTTGTCAAACAATGGTATGGGTCCATTTGCTGGGTCAAGAATTGGAGGATCTTTGTTTAAGTTAGCTAAGGCTAAGAAAGCAGAAGGAAAGGAGTCTTTGAAAACATTTATTTGTGGTAGAAACAGATTGGAAAATGGTTCTGTTAACTATTTATCTGTTGGGTTAAGAAATCACAAGGATTTGGAAGTGGTTAGATTGTATCAAAATGGTATTAGACCTGCTGGTATTTCTAAATTGGTTGAGCAAGGTTTATCTAACAACAAAAAATTAAAAGTGCTTGATTTGCAAGACAATACCATCACTACCAGAGGAGCTATTCACATTGCAGAATCATTATCTAACTGGCCACTTTTGGTTGAGTTGAATCTTAACGATTCCTTATTGAAGAACAAAGGTTCTTTGAAATTAGTCGAAGCCTTCCATGCTGGAGATGAAAAACCGCAATTAATTACCTTGAAATTACAATATAATGAGTTAGAAACAGATAGTTTAAGAGTTTTGGCTGATGCAATTGCCAGTAAATTACCACAATTGAAGTTCTTGGAATTGAACGGTAATAGATTTGAAGAGGATTCCGAACATATCGATAAAATCAATGGAATCTTCGAAGAAAGAGGCTATGGCGAAATAGATGAATTGGATGAATTAGAAGAGCTTGATAGTGAAGAAGAAGAAGATGACGAGGATGACGAAGGAGAAGACGACACATTAGAGGAAGACCTTGATTTGACACAATTAGAAGAAGAATTGGCTGGAGTTTCTTTGGAAGACAAAGATGGTAACGTGGATGAAATTGCCGAAGAATTATCCAAAACTCATATTAAATAGAGCTTTTGTTAAGTTTATAGAAATAAATCTTGATTAATTACGTATATACATTGTTTGAGGTTCTCTATTTTGTTTGGAAATTGATGGCTACGTTTTTTTTTCTCTCTCGCGTAAAAGCTTTATGATCCATATTGAAAAACTATTTTCCTTTATTCTTCTCTTTATAGCCCTACCTTCCCCAGCATCTTTCATCAGAATGTCTAGTATCTATAAGTTGTCTATAAAAGGGGTGCGTGCATTTCATCCGGAATCTGACGAGACCATTCAATTTGGGTTCCCATTGACATTAATTTGTGGTCAAAACGGGTGTGGTAAAACAACCGTTATTGAATGTTTGAAATACGCAACAACAGGGACATTGCCTCCAAATTCCAAAGGAGGAGCATTTGTGCACGATCCAAGCTTAAGCTCTCGAACCGCTGTAACTGGTCAGATTAAATTGGCATTCAAAAACGTGAATGGCAAATCAATGATTACAACTAGATCAGTTCAAGCGAGTCTGAAATCAACTAAAAGCGCCACTGGAGCCACTGTCACATTTAAAACTTTGGAAGGTCAATTGGCAATTATTGAAAAAGGCGATAAGATAAGTGTCTCTTCCAAGAATGCTGAATTAGATGCCCAGATTCCAGTTTATTTGGGCGCGTCTCCGGCGATCTTAGAGAATGTTATTTTTTGTCACCAAGATGAAAGTTTATGGCCATTGAGTGAACCTTCGGCATTGAAGAAGAAGTTTGACGATATTTTTGAAGCTTCCAAGTTCACTAAAGTTTTGGATAATTTTAAAAGTATTAAAAAGGATATGGCAACAGACATTAAGTTGATAGAGCAAAGTGTCAACCACTTGAAAATTGACAAAGAAAGAGCAAAGAAGGTTCAAGATAAATTACATAACATGAATGAATCTGTTGAAAAATACACTGAAGAAATTACAGACCTTAATATTCAAATTGAGAAAAAAGAAAAGCAGGCTGAAGAATTGTTTGCCACTAACCAAGAATTCCAAAGAACTCTTAGTGACTATGAGAACTTATTAACCAAGAAACAAGCTTTAGAGGAACAAATTGAACGTTTAAAAACTTCTATTGAAATCTTACCTGACAATGATGAAGAGCTTTTGAATAGGCAAGAGAACTTTTCTGCAATCACAACGGAAAAGAGTAACAGAATTGATGATCTTCAATTACAAAGTACCAAATTGCTGGATGAACTAAAGAATAAAACTAAACAGTACAATGAGTTAATAAGGTTGGATGGCTCATTCAAAGCTAAGAAGGCGGAATATGACTCCAATTGGGAGAAATTGTCCGAAATAGTTGATAAAAATGCAAAAGATTTTAACGTGCAAATTAGTAATGACAGAGTACGAAATATTGCCATGTTCAAAACTGAATTGAATAAAAGACACAATACTTTGCTTAACGAACAAAAGGATCTTTTGGTGGATAATAAGAGAAAAGAATCAGAGAGACAGAGCGCACTTCAAGATGTTCTCAACTCTATATCAAGGGAGGAACAATACCATGAGTATGCAACCAATGTGATAAATACCAACAACGAAAAACTTCTGGTTTTAAAAAGAAAAGTTGAAGTGGGAAGTAATAATGAAATAGAATTAGAGGAAAAACGAAACGATCTTGAACTCACTATGAAATTGTTGCAAGAGAAAAAGGATTTGAATGAAGTTAGAAAACTTGATGCAAAAATTATGGAGTGTAATACTGAAATCTCAAAATTAGAATTTGAACTCGATGAACTTGCCAAAAAGTTGTCCACTAGCAACAAACAATCAGATTTAAGATCAAAAGTTTTGTTTTTGGAAGAATCAGCTAAATCTAAGAAGGCAGAATTATCCAAGATTTTTGCAACTATTGACAGTAGCTATTTTGATGTCTTAGGTTCAAAATTAGATGTTGATGTAGGTGAGTCACTTTTATCCCAAAAAATTTCAAACTTGGAAATCAAGTCGGAAGAACAACAAAAGAAAGTAGGGTCATTGGAAAGTGAATTGCAAATAAATAAAAACTCAATCGAATCAATTTTGAAAACCATAGAAGAAAACAACCTGAAAATTGACTCTTTGAAAAGCAACATAACCAAAGTTATTGGCGAAGATGAAATTAATGACTATGAGAATGTAGTAAATGACTTGGAAGATAGTTATAGAAATGTCCTGGAAGACGTAAACAGTGCTGAAGTAACACGAGATTTCAAGAACTCGGCCATATCATTTGCAGAGGAAAACAAATGTTGTTTGCTTTGTAAAAGATTGTTTGAACAAGGAGGATTAGGTTCCTTTATTCAGGATTTGAAGCAAAGTGTTGATGAACACAAAATACAAGAAATTCGTGAGCAATCATTAGAAATAAAGAAAGAGCTCGAAGATGTGAAGTCAATTAACTTGGAAGTGATCAACTATAGAGAATGTCTTGCTAATGTTCAGAATTTCGAATGCAAATTGAAAGAGTTGGTTGATAAATCGAGTCAAATAGAGAATGAATTAGAGCAACAAAGAAAAGAACAACAGACAATTAAACACTCTCTTGATAATGCTTTACTGTTGAAAAAACCTTTATCTGACGCAACTAGAATACATTTGGAAGTACTGGAGATTGAATTCCAACTTGATGAATTAAACGAAGATTTGAGTGGGTTTGGTGGCCTGGTTGTTTCAGTTGATGAATTGCAAAAACAGCAACAAGACATAAATTTGAAAATCAAAAAGACAAGACAGGATTTAAATGATTATACAGAGAGCAAATACAAGGCACAACGGGAATTACAGAAGTTGGAAAACAGAGTCAAAGACACAAAATTACAGATCAGTAATTTAGAAAGATCACTTGCAGAAGTGACAGGAATCAAGAATAATATATCAGAGGCCGAAGACATTGTGCGTAGCTCCGAAGAAAAGTTGAAACAGATTAAAACCTCTTTGGAAGAATTGCAAGTTGACAAACAGGTAAAACTGAATGCATTGAGAGATACCCAAAACAGTAATCGTGATACTGAACAGGAGATGCAACAAGAAGTGGAAAAATGCCACCAATTGCTTACCTCATTTACCTCACTCAATGATGCAGTGACCTATTTTGAAACAAACATAGCAGATAAGTATGAAGCAAATGCTTTAGAAATGAAGGAGCTTTCAGAACAATGCACTTCCTTGGAAACTAAAATAGACGATCATGCACAAGAGATTAAGCTGTTGGAAAAGGAAGTAATGGATGCATCTCGGATAGAGCACAATATTCTTGCCAATATTGATTATCGAAGCCAACTTAGTAGATTGGAGGAGACAGAATTACAACTTGGCTCAATGGACATAGAGGATGCTCAATCCCGTAAGGAAGAATATCAGGTAGAATCTAAAAAATTGCGAGATGCTTTGTCTTCATTAACTGCCGAGCATGCTGGTAAAATTGGAGAAGTGAAACAGATTAAAGATCAAATAGCTAGTTTGAACAAAGAGTTGGAAACCGAATACAAGAATGTAAATCAATCCTACCACGAAGAGTGGATTAAGCTTCAAACTAATTTGTTGGTTTCAAACGACATTCAGATTTATTCAAAGGCTTTAGACAATGGTATCATGAAATACCATAGTATGAAGATGGAGGAAATCAACAGAATTCTAAATGAATTGTGGTCACAAACGTACAAGGGATCAGATATTTCTACAATTGCGATTAAAAGTGATGTCAATTTGCAAGCTAAAGGAAACAGGTCCTATAACTATAGAGTGGTAATGGTAAAAGAATCTAGCGAGTTAGATATGAGAGGCAGATGCTCGGCCGGTCAAAAAGTGTTAGCCAGTATTTTGATCCGGTTGGCGTTAGCGGAATGTTTTGGTGCAAATTGTGGGATGATTGCGTTAGATGAGCCTACCACTAACTTGGATGCTGAAAATGCCGAGGCACTAGCAGCAGCATTGAACAGGATCATTGAATACCGAAAATCGCAATCAAACTTTCAGTTAATTGTTATTACACACGATGAGAAGTTTTTAACACACATACAGGGTGATCGGTTCACAGATCATTTTTACAGAATTCAACGAGATGAAAGTAGTAAGTCAAGAATTTATAGTTTACCTATTGGTAGAATTCAAGAAGGCTAAAAAAAAAAGGAGTTGCAAACTACGGAGCTACAGAAAAATTATCTTTCGATATACGTAATTGGATGTGGGTATCATTTTCTGCCTTTAATTGAGAGATCACTTTCTCTTTGTGTATCCATAAATGTTCTAGATACTTTTCTAGCTTTTTTCTTTTTGTAGGGATTCTTGACACTGAACGGATTTTTACATAAACAATCACCGTTATAGGTTCAGCACTGGCAAATATGTCTAGCAAAGTCGGTGGTTTATATTGATTTGAAATTGTACCGTGACCGTTGCGGGTATATAAGATGGTGATGTCGTACATGTTTAAATAAGCATGTGGCTTTGATTGGTTAAGTATGGATATGATATTGAAAAACGCAGAGAATCGAGGATACAACAAGTGATTGAATTTTGGCAAAAAGTACTTATTGCTTACTTGGCCCTGTAAGGCGGCTCCATTGGGGCTCCAAATGTTTACTTCGGGGAACAACACAACCCATTCTGAAAATTTGCTTCTTAATAATCGTGAAAAAACAAATGATAACGACTTCAGTTCTAGTTCCCAGTTTTCATCGGATTTTAACATATGAAGCAAAATTTTGACTGTAGGAACTCTCCATACTAGAAACCACGAGAAGAAATTAATTATTGGAAGCGAAAACTGTTCACATTGTCGCATCGGCGAATAATCGTCCCCTAATATAGACATACGTGATAAATAGTGAATAACAAAACAGTCTGCTAAAGATGCATGGTTACTTACTACCACAGCAGGATTGGCATCAGTAGTGTCGCCATAAAGTCTGAACTTTACCTTATTCAAGTGCTGGAGTTCTTAGGTTAGTTTATCCAACCAAGAAGTAAATACAACTAAAGTCAAACTTGTTCATAGTTGTTTTTCAACGTACCATTAAATATAACGAAAAGTCCCAGAAAAAGTAGCCACATTTGTTTCTGATCAAATTTGCTGAATCAGGAAATACTATTGACGCCAATGAGCACGAAATTGCAACCATTTGGTAAATCATGATATAAATCAACAATGCTGATAAACATAAAATCCCTTTTACCCATATTACAAAAGATCTCACTTCTTGGTCATCTTCCTCCAATTTGACTCCTAAATGCTCAATGAATTCCATTCTGCTGCTGTTAATAGATCAGTTCGACAGGGATTTCGAAATATGGATGCTCTGATTTGGATATAGCTGCGGCGTTCCTTTTTTTTTTCCCTTGTTATGATTTTACTTAGTGTAACAAATGGTAAACCATAATACTTTTTTTTTCTTTTAATCTTCTCATTAAATTTTATTTTTCAGCTCATCTCACCCTTCTTTATAAGTAATTCTATTATCTCAAATCAATTATTACAACGATGTCAAGATTAATTGTTAAGGGACTTCCCAAGTATTATACTGAAGAAAAACTTAGAGAATTTTTCTCCAAACAAGGAGATGTGACCGATGTTAAATTAATGAAGAAGAGAAATGGTGAATCCAGAAAGTTTGCATTCATTGGATACAAATCGGCTGATGCAGCAGAAAGAGCAGTTAAATACTTTAACAAATCATTTATAGATACGGCCAGAATTGAAGTTGAGTTTGCAAAGACATTCTCTGATCCTACTGTGCCTCTTTCTTTCAAAGAAAAGAGAAAAAGAGAAGAGCAAAAGCTTAAGGATGAACAGGAAAGACTTCTTGAACAAGAACTTAGAGCACAAGCAAAGAAGCAAAAGACTAAGTCGACTTCAGAGATAGATGATGAAATCGCTAGTAATCCAAAATTAAGAGAATATATGGAGGTCATGAAACCCTCTCATCAAGTTAAATCATGGGCTAATGATACAATTGCGGACGGATCAGGTGGACCATCTGTACAAGATTTAGAAAATGCTTTGAATGGTAACAATGAGTCTCCAGTAGACAAATCCAACATCGAGGTTGTCAATACCGTGGAAGATGCTAGTGATGACGAGTACAATGATTTCAAAGAGCTCAGTAATAAACACGGCGAAAATGAAGACGAGGAAGAAGAAGAAGAAATGATGAGCTTAGGAGACTTACCAACTAATGAAGAAAATAAAGACAAAAATGAATCTGGTGAAAATCTTGCTGCTAATGAAAACATATCTGACTTGGAGTGGCTTAAATCTAGGAGTACTCGTATTAAAGAAAATGGTGAAGTGCCAGAAATTGTACCCGAAGTAAAAGAAGTCAATGAAGTTACTGAAGCTACGCAGCAATCAGACAATGAACCTGAAATGACACCTGAAGAGCAAATAGCTCATAAAATTGAAGAAACTGGAAGGTTATTTATAAGAAACATATCTTATGAAGCCAGTGAAGAAGATTTCAGAAGCTTGTTTTCACAATACGGGGCTCTTGAAGAAGTCCACATTGCTATCGATACCAGAACAGGCAAGTCGAAGGGATTTCTTTATGTGCAGTTTTTGAAAAAAGAAGATGCAACAAGAGCATATCGATCCTTAGACAAGCAAATTTTTCAAGGACGGTTATTGCATATCTTGCCTGCTGATAAAAAGAAAGATCACCGTCTAGATGAATTTGATTTGAAAAATTTGCCATTGAAGAAACAACGTGAGCTTAAAAAGAAAGCACAAGCTGCAAAAACTCAGTTTAGTTGGAATTCACTTTATATGAATAGTGACGCTGTATTGGAATCTGTTGCATCAAAGTTGGGAGTGACAAAATCTCAGTTAATTGACCCAGAGAATTCCAGTTCTGCAGTGAAACAAGCTTTAGCTGAAGCCCATGTGATTGGTGATGTTAGAAAATACTTTGAGGATAGAGGCGTTGATTTGACATCGTTCGACAAGAAAGAAAGAGATGACAAAATTATACTAGTGAAAAATTTCCCATTCGGTACCACTATCGATGAAATAGGGGAGTTATTTTCTGCTTACGGACAATTAAAACGTATGTTGATGCCACCAGCAGGTACAATTGCTATCATAGAATTTCGTGATGCACCAAGTGCCAGGGCAGCATTTTCCAAACTTGCATACAAAAGATTCAAGAGTAGTATATTATATTTGGAAAAAGGTCCAAAAGACTTGTTTACCCGTGAGCCAACCACCAACGAGGTTGCTACCATTCCAGAGCAACAGCAAAATGAACATGCAGTTGAAGCTAAAATATCTGCTAATGAAATTTTGGGCGAATCTAAAGAGGATGACGAAATTGAACTGGTACAAGGTCCAACTGTTGCTGTTTTCGTGAAAAACTTGAATTTTGCTACCACAGTGCAAGCTTTGTCCGATCTTTTCAAACCTTTGCCTGGTTTTGTTGTTGCAACAGTGAAGACAAAACCGGATCCAAAGAATTCAGGCAAAACTTTAAGTATGGGTTTTGGATTTGTTGAGTTTAGAACAAAAGAACAGGCAAATGTTGCTATTTCTACTCTTGACGGTCATGTTCTCGATGGCCACAAGCTACAGTTGAAATTGTCTCATAAACAAGGAACCGGTACCTCTGCTTCTTCGATAAAGAAGTCAGGTAAGTCTTCCAAAATCATTATCAAGAATTTGCCATTTGAAGCTACCAGAAAGGATCTTTTGGAGTTATTTGGTGCTTTTGGTCAATTGAAGTCTGTTAGGGTTCCAAAGAAATTCGACCAGAGTGCACGTGGGTTTGCATTTGTGGAGTTCAATCTAATGAAAGAGGCAGAAACTGCTATGAGCCAATTGGAGGGGGTACATTTACTTGGAAGAAGATTGGTGATGCAGTATGCTGAGCAAGATGCCGAAAATGCTGAAGTTGAAATTGAGAGAATGACAAAGAAGGTCAAGAAACAAGTTGCCACTCAAAACTTGGCTGCTGCGAGATTGGCAGGAAAGGGCAAGATTGAATTGGAGGAAAAGGATGAAGAAGATTTTGATTGAGATTTTCAGTAGATATATAGGTGGATCTTGTGAAAAGGATTTTGATGTTTTTCAAAAATAATGATTGCATTAATTAGTAGTAGCAATAGAGAAAACTTGAAAAAAAAATATAAATATACGGAAAGAAAAAAAAAAAAGAAGAAAAAGAACTTTCTATAACCATCTTCTTTTACAGACAAGTGACCAATGTTTCCCTTCACTAAACTAACAAGCAATATATGCTTGAAGAACCATTTCTTCAGCAATGGGAATCTCTTATCACTCTCATTGAAGAATATGAGACAACAAAAGGTTTTGTCCTTCAGATCGAATATTCAGTTATTGCAATCTAATTTTATACCGATCAGAGGTTACATCAGGGAAACTGTGTATCAACAAACAAGAAACTCACCTTTAAGGAGAAGCAGCACTTGGAAGCAATACAATCTGTTTTATAACAGATCCAACTGGGATAAATTGAAAAAGCCGTTATTGTTCACTATTGCATTTTGTGTGGGGACAACTTTAGTAACACCATATTTGTTTACCTACACTCCTTTATCCTACTTCAAACGAAACCCACAATCACTTCTTTGGTCGCTTATAGGTATTAATGGTGCCGTGTTTTTGATGTGGCGAATTCCACGATTGCAATGGTTTACCATGAAATACGGAATCTTGTTCAAAGACAACTTACAATCTCCTTGGACATTATTGGGCTCGGCCTTTTCCCATCAAAGCTTTGCTCATTTTTTCATAAACATGTTGGCATTTCAATCATTCGGCTCTACCTTGGTGGCATTCTTGGGTGTATCTAACTTTACAATCATGTACTTGAATTCGGCGGTTATTTCTTCATTTGCTTCGTTGGCAATTCCTATGTTTTTAGGATCATCTTTATCAGTTGCCTCATTGGGTGCGTCGGGTGCTATATTTAGTGTCTTTGGTGTATTTTCCTTTTTGTTCCCTGCTTCACCTGTTGGATTGTTTTTCATCCCAATTCCAGGTGGTGCTTGGATGTTGTTCCTTGGTACTACACTTTGGAATGCTGCTGGGACCGTTTTACGTTGGGGTACATTTGATTATGCTGCTCATCTTGGGGGAAGTATTGTTGGAATAGCTTACGGTTACTGGTACAATAGAAAAAGAAAACAGCAAATTCGTAGACGAAGACATACATTAGATTTCTAAAAAAAAAATAAAGAAAGAATTATAAAATGTTGTTATTTCCTTTCCATGTATATAGTAGTTATTTATACAAAAGATACTTTCTTTTTCTTCTTTGGTGATTCTTCTTCTTGTTCTTGAGATTCTTCGTCAGCTCTTCTTGCCTTTGCATTTTTTCTTCTAGTTGAACGAGCTACTGATGCTTTACTTCGAAGTTCGTCTTTCTTACCTTCCAATTTGTCCTTCTTTTGTTGTTCCTTTCTTTCGATTTCTTGTCTTTTCAAGTCTCGTATCTCTTCTAATCTTCTTGACTTTTCCAATTTACTCTCATTGACTTGGTCGTATTTGTCGTTTATAGATTTGACAAGTCTATTCATTGTTAATGTGTCGTTGTCATCGACAAACTTTTTACCCTTTTTTCCACGTTTGGCTTTAACTCCTGGAACAATTGCTTTGTTCAATGTGGGTATATTCAATTGGTCTTCTCTATATTCCTTTCCATTTTTAGCTCCGTATAACCTTATTTTTGCTTGCTGTTTTTTAAGTGCCAATTTTGAAATCTTTTTTACTTTTGACTTTGGTGTTAGTTTTGGTTGATCAGCTAACAAGTTTTTGGCAGCAGAATCTGAAAACACTTCAGAATCTACTGTTCTGGTCTTGTTCTGTGTTTTGTTTCTTTTAGCAGTTTTTGATTGTCTTGGTGCCATGATATAATATTGTGTAGCAGGATAGCCTATAAATGTAAAAAAAAGGTACTTGTGATGAGATGCTTGGAAAAAAAAAAGAAAGGTAAAAAAAAAATTATCGAAGACTGTCTAACCACATCGCAAAAAAGAGACAGCCATATTTTCTTACACTGTAACGCGGACCAAGTAATAACACTACAATAAACTCATAAATACCATCTAAAAAAGGTGTTACTACTCCTTTATAGATAATGTAATTAGTTGCAGTAAAATTAACAAAAAATTAAGCAAAAAAACAAACTCCAATGCGGGGAATCGAACCCCGGTTTGCTCGGCGCTCTGTTTCTAAGAAAGAAATGAAAGCGAACCGTGATAGCCACTACACTACATCGGACTTGTTGTGTCAGTTTAGAATAGCTGCTTCTTAATATGGTATCTAAATTCTAGCAATATTTCTTCACTCGTATGTAATAAAGCATATGTTGTAACCTTCAGAATGAAACTTAAATCAACAATTAGCAAAATCAGATCATATTAATAAAACATCTAGTAGTGTATTTTTCTTTTTAATAATTTTTTGTTCAAAATTGGTATCAAAATTTTACTACTTCTGATGAAAGAACTGATGAGATACACCCTTCTCTATTCAACTTACACACAGTAAAAAGACATTAGAGGCGCTAAACTCTTACAGTGATATGATTTGTAATTGATTTTTATAATTCCGAAAAATGTGTTTATTATACCAATCGCAATGCGTTATCTCTTATCTATATTTTTCCCTTATCAAAATTGACAAATAAACACCTTTAATTAATTCCTCCACCTTTTAATTTCGAGGAGATAAACGACTATTTTTCTGAATATTTAGAGCCAACCGTTTGCTTTTTCTTTTTCAGTTACAAATCTTAACTTTATATCAACAATGCCAACTGAACCAATCCGTTATGTTACTAAAGTAGACCTTACAAAACCGGGTGATCAACAACCTCATCTCCACAATAGATGGCATCCGGATATCCCTTTTGCAGAGACAATCAAGCCAGGTGAAACAGTGAAAATTGAGTGTCTCGACTGGACGGGAAATCAAATTAAAAACGACGATACTGCAGATGACATCTTAAATGTCGATTTAAGCAGAATCCACTACTTGTCAGGACCATTCAATATTGAAGGAGCTGAACCTGGAGATGCCTTGGTTGTGGAAATCAAAGACGTGCAACCATTAGAAAGACAGCCTTGGGGGTACTGTGGTATTTTCCATAAAAAGAATGGAGGAGGATTTTTAGACAAGTTTTACCCCGAGGCAGCAAAAGCTATTTTTGATTTAGAAGGTATCCATGCTACATCGAGGCATATTCCTCATGTCAAGTTTACCGGATTGATTCACCCCGGAATAATGGGCACGGCACCATCTGCAGAAGTTTTGAAAGAATGGAATTCCAGAGAGATAGGTTTAATCAATGACATTCAACATCAGCATGAAACCAATGTTGCAAATGGACCGTTAGAAACCAATTCTCATCCTGGTAGTGCTACAGGAACTCTTGCTCTGAAAATTGCCAAAGAAGGTGCTCGGACTATACCTGGAAGACCAGAAAATGGTGGAAACTGTGATATTAAAAACCTTTCTCGTGGATCCAAGTGCTATCTCCCAGTTTATGTTGACGGAGCAAAGCTTTCAGTTGGAGATTTGCATTTTTCACAAGGCGATGGTGAGATTTCCTTTTGCGGGGCAATTGAGATGCCAGGAGTAATAACAATCAAAGTATCTATCATCAAGGGTGGCATTAAAAAATTATCCTTAAAAAGTCCAATATTCATCCCAGGTGACGTTCAAAATCATTACGGACCTTCGAGATACTTGACATTTGAAGGGTTTTCTGTAGATGAAGCTGGGAAACAACAGTATTTGTGTGCAACAACAGCTTACAGACAAGCTTGTATTAGAGCTATTGAGTACTTGAGAAAATTTGGTTACAACGATTATCAAATCTACTTATTGCTTTCCAGTGCACCTATTGAGGGTCATATTGCTGGAATAGTTGATGTTCCTAATGCATGCACAACCTTGGGTATCCCAATGGATATTTTTGACTTTGATATTAGTCCAGAAGGAAACTTTGAAGAAAAAGATATGAAAAATTGTGCATTCGTTGAAGGTGCTAAACATAGTGTAACATACGACTATAAATAAGTATATTGAGAAAAAGAAAATAAGCGAACTAAAAATTAAAAGAAACCAGCTAAATTTTCAAGTTTTCTAATCTGTCTCCCAAGTATTCTGCACCATGGTAGACTAAATTCTCATCAGGCTTGTTCAAATCCTTCAAGTCAGAAACTGGTCTCTCACCCCTGGCAGAAGCACGGATAATCAATCTTGAATCAGTAGTATCAAAATCAAGAATGGCAGTGTGACCAACAACTCTGTTATCAAATATAACCACCGTGTTTGGTTCCCAGTGAGCTCTAATTTGAAAGTCATGACCTTTCCAAATATGATCAAGTAAAAAGTTTAACAAGTAGGAAGATTCCTCTTCTTTCAACCCCTCAATTCTTCTAGTGAAACCGTTATTGACATACAAAACTTTCTGGCCCAAAGGAGTAGTTCTAACAATTGGATGCATATTTTCAACTGGATGTCTCTTGACATGACCCTTTTTGAAAATGGCAAAATTAGCTTGTTCAACAGCACTATGAACGGCCTTCAACCCTTCCAATTTTTCTTTAAATAATGGAGATAAACGATTATAAGCTTCGACGGTGTCAACAAAAACAGTATCCGCTCCACCAGATTGAGGGATATTGGTAGCAGCAAGAAAAGAAAGCGCAGTTGGATTTAATTCATAAGAAACATCTGAGTGAAGTGCAACAAGGTTAGTTTTCTTTTCAAATGGATACTCTTTAGTATCTCCACTCAAAACAACATGAATATCAGGATGATCTTTTGGAGCACCACTGGTTGGGTGAATATGCAACGGACCATAATGACTAACATATTTTGTAACAAACTCTGGACCTTTGTCAATAAAGTCTTGATCTCTAAACACTAAAACACCTCTTTGAGCAGCAAGCAAAGCAACCTCATCTTTGGCAGCATCATTAAGTTGTGACAATTGGATCCCTTTAATTTCTGTACCCAATTTAGGAGATATATTGGAAGTTGTATAATCACCACCTTTTGGAAACAAGTTTGGCAAATCTTTATTGGCTCTTAAAGCAGGATCATGGAACTCCAAAAATTCATATGGCTTATAACTCTCATTTCTGTCCCAAGTTGGGAGATAAGGAGAAGACTCGATGTTTATTTTTTGTGCAGACTTAGGAGCAACTTGAACAAACCCTTTGTTGTCACTAACATATTCGGTTCCTCCACCAAGAGCTTCAGATGGTCTAG
Source organism: Candida albicans SC5314 (assembly GCF_000182965.3). Lineage (NCBI taxonomy): Eukaryota > Fungi > Ascomycota > Pichiomycetes > Serinales > Debaryomycetaceae > Candida > Candida albicans. Next base: position 450,599 of record NC_032091.1, read on the forward strand.
TATAACGTGATGGCATATTTGGCTAACAGAAAACAATGCTGTGTAAGATATATTCTTATTGGTTCAATAAAGTTTAAAACCCAAATCGAATATTAGGAACAGTTGCTGTATTTATACATAATTCGATTTGATTATATTAAAGTGTGGCTGCTAAAAAAAAAACAAGAACCAAGAAAACAAACAAAAGAAACCCACAGTTTTCGTCGGGTTCTTGGTGTTTCCACAGAACGAACCAACCTAATTATGAAGTCACTGTGAAACTCATTAAGAAAAACCATTAGAGATGTGATCTTTTTCTTGGAAATCAATAAAGCAGTTTTGGATGTGGCTCCAAAGGTTTGCAATTTTTGCAATTTATTAAAAATATTACTTGTGATCTTGAGTTCGGTGAAATACTTAATTTAATTGGTTATGTGGAAAAGCTCCAGGATACTAATTAGGCAAAACCCCGTTCCATATATGCCACAGTTTCTTATCGAAAATGTACTTGTATTCAATTTTTCGGAAACCAATCCCTTCATGGAAATACTTGTTGAAACTAACAGCAAACGTTATTCATTGTAGAGGTTGACTAATAATGACCCCCCTAGAGTAAAAAGATACTAGCGGCTTTATATTTTTGTGTTTAGTACCTAACTAGATGTATCAAGAATCTTTTATGTTTTAATCTCATTGAAACAATCTTTAAAAGCCGTTGGCCTTATCGATTGCGGAAAAACAAGAGCAGAACTTTTTTTCCTCCCGTCAACGCCATGTCCACTTTTTCTTACTGATAAGATAGACTAGGTGTAAATGAGTCGAACACAAGAAGAAACAGAGCACCATTCTGTGAAGTTTAATTGGAATGTGTTTCCAGTCACAAGGCTAGAAGAATCTCAAATGTCGACTCCTTTAGGGTGTGTGTATACTCCATTCAACGACTCCAATGTACCACCTCAAACCAAAGGCTTACCCATTTCTTGCACAACTTGTCAAGCTTTTTTGAACCCGTTTATCAAATTGGATAGGAAAAATGGAATGTGGTGGTGTCCATTCTGTCAAAAGAGAACTTATTTACCAGAGTCAATAAATGTTCCGGAAATTGCAACTTCAGTTGAAGATTGGCCAATAGAAATGAGAGAAACAAGTACTACAATTGATTACGAGTTGCCCCATGATATTACCGAGAACACAACCACGGCTTCCCCGTTGACTTATTATTTTGTAATTGACAGATATCAGCATTCAGAAGAAGAATCTTTGAATAAATTGCTAGCTTCGATAGTGTCAACAATAAAAAACAACATCCCCTTAGGAAGCATGATTGGGATAATGACTTTCAACAAATCAGTTCAATTACATAAAATTAGTACCAAGGAAACAGTCGAGATATCGAGAGACGACATTCCCAATTGTGACAAATACTGGAAGTTATTTGAAAAACTGGTCATTGAGCAATTACTGAATAGACTTGGGTTGACCAATACTCTGTCAGAATTAAATTCAAACAACCTTTTGAGAAACAACTACGTAATAGAGCTATCGGAGAATAATATGGATTCAATTATCAATTATATATTGAATATCAAACCCACTTATACCGAAAAACACAAGCCTTCAAGATCAACAGGTCTTGCCCATTACATTTATTCAATCATGTTTTCTCAATCAAGAGTTAAAAACTTTATTGGGAAAGTTTTGTTTTTTACTAGTGGTGCATGTACAGAATTTCCTGGGAAAATAGTGGATGAAAACTCTCCAATTAGATCACATAAAGATATTTATGATCTAGAAGCACCGTTTTTTCCTGAGGCATCAAAATTCTATACGGTTTTGTCTTACATTGCAAATGGTCAATCAATAGCTCAATCAGTTGAAATTGTGAAATCGTCATCATCCAAAACTACACAGTATAACATCGATCAGGCATCTCCAGTATGGTCTGTCAGCTTGTACGCCGGATCTTTGGACCAGGTAGGTGCATATGAGATGAAACCACTCGTAGCCAACACTATGGGCTCTTTTTTCTTGACTGAGACACTTGGCTCTTATCAGATTAAAGACATGATTACGAGGGCTATTGGTTTGAGTCATCACAAAGCACTTTTGGAAGTGTCTACATCCATTGGGTTGAAAACGTCTAAGTTGATATTTAATGGTGGGTATGCATTACCATCATCCTACCATAAATCCTCTAAATACAACCATTTATATCACATTAAAATTGATGACGAACTTGGTGAATTCGATTCCCCACATGCCAAAAAAGCATTTACTAATAGATGGAAATTCAACGAACTAAAAAAGGATGACACTTTATCGTTATTTTTCAAAATGGAGTCAGCAAAATCTACTGAAGATCTTAGCAACGGTTCAATCACTGAGATTTTCATTCAGTTTAAATTGAAGTCTTGGGATGTGGTTAAAAATAAATGGGTTACTAGAGTTACTACCATTCGTAAACCCACAACTTTATCTTACGTGAAAACAAGCACAGGAAAGAAGAATCATCAAAGCATGATTTTAAAAGAACAAAAATTTACACTTGGTTTTGATCAAAGAGTTTGGACGATTTTGCTAACTAGGTTGTTAATCAACAAAATTGATACAAACCTTGGGTATTCTTCTTTTGACGAACTAGTGGATCTTATTGATAGTACAATAGTCAAACTACTTCATTATTTTGGAGGGATTTCAGTAGCCAACAGTCATACTCAATCTTCGAACCCATATTACCGCTTACAGACAATGTATGAATTGAACCAAAAATTTAAAGAGTTACCATCATTAATTTACAGTTTGAGAAAGAATTCCGATTTAATCAAAATTTTCAATTCAAGTCCGGATGAAACAACATATTATCATTCATGGTTTTTAAGGATGAACATGCCTTTATCAATCAAAGTTATTGAGCCTGTGCTAATCAACGTAGCAGACCATATCACTCGCTTACCGTTAGATTCAACTTGTTTTGATTTTGCACCTGCTGATTCATTTTTAATACTTGATACCGGGTTTACCTTAACATTATATTATAAATGTCACAACCAAAACAAGTTAGACTTGCATCCTTCTGATAATGATTTTATGATAGAGAACAAGGACTCAAAACTACCATGGAATATTATTGAACAATATATTTCTGAACGTCAGGTTGTTCCAAAAATTGTCATAACTCAAACCAATCATTCACAAGCAAGATTTTTAGTGTCACGGTTAAATCCAACAACCTCAGACTCAACAAAAGAAAATCAGCCACACTTGGACAACAATAAAGCTGGGTTTTGGTCGTTTTGGACTAGCAATAATAGAAAGAGCTCTAAATTAATTCCCGAAGATCTAAGCTTAAAGAGATATTATGACGATTTAATTGAACAAGTACAAAAATTCAAAATCTAGATAGAATTCTATAGATCACTAATAAACTTTTTCACCACTGACACCAAATGTTCGATAACACCAGCATCGGAGCCATCCCCCAAATTATGGGTCGCACCTTTAATTATTTGACTGTGCTCGCTCCAATACTGTGATGAAGTTGATTGTTTCCAAGTGCTGACCAAATTTTCCTTGTCAACATATTCAGGCACAAATTCATCAATGCTTCCGTAAAGCACAAGAAGTGGTTTATTTACTTTACCAAAACTTTTGGTGTAATCCTCTTGAGTCAAATAAGAAGAAAAATAATCATCATCGCCTCTCTTACTAGCCAACGAATAGAATCTGTAAGCAGATGTAGGTACACCCCAGGTAAGTTTACGATACTCTTGAGGTAAAATCCCACTCTCTTTCCCTTTGGAAATATATTCATCGTAAACCCTTTGGACCAATGCTTCGTGTTTGGTGGGATCGCGGCCCGACAGAAGTGCTTCCAGATCTGAAACTGGAGCTTGTAATATACCTCCTTGCACCTGAGAAGTTTCAGGTATATTTTCTTTGTATAACGTCTTTGTTAGATAATGAATCACATCTTGACACCCTGTGGAATGTCCCATGATCACAATTTTTTGTCTATTACCACCACGTTCTGAACGGAAATACTCAATAGCAGATTGCAATTCCGACGTGTCACGATCCAATGATGATGTACCCCAACCTTGGTAGGCAGAGGATAGTAAGACCTGAACTAAACTCCAGGACCCACCATCTGTGCTTTGAAACTCATTGCTTGCAGAATCAGCTAATTCGGGCAAATATGGAATGTTCAATAGACCATTTCCTAAACCACCCACGAATAAGATAATGTTTGGCGATATGTTGCTGGGATCCGTGGTGAACTCAAATGCAGTTAAATTGAATCCGTAAGTATGAACTATCCCTCTTTGTTGTGGTACCAATTTCAATGACATTGTGTAGTATTCTTTGTTGAACACAAATGACAATGGTGTATTAAAGAAAACAAATGGGTAGAGAAACAAAAGTGGAAACAGATTCAAATAGAGAACGAAAGAAAAAAAAACCGCGAGAGAGAAAGAAAAATAAGAACCTCGCCACAAAAGTGTGGCTTATCTTAGATCTGGTTAAATTCTTTTTTAGACGAGCTTCAACACAACAACAATAGATCAGAATTAAGGGTACTCAAGAACGATAGGATTATTTTACCTGGTACACAGTTCTAATATAAATATAAACACAGAAAAACTACACGGAGTAAATAAACAACAAGCAAAAATTGCGGTCGCTTATCATTTTAAATGATGGGAGAAGGATACTGCAAGTAATTAAACATCCGGTTTTGATTCTCAATATGTAGGCACTGCTAATGTTTGCAACAAAAACTGTTTGACGAAAGAAAAGTAGGAAAGGATCTACATCAACAGCAACTTTATGCAAAGGTTGTCACAACAAGCCTTGTAAATTATCATGAAACAACAGTTGTTATGAGATTTGTCATGTCAACTACTACATGTAACTCCTTTATCAGTTAAATAATGTCAGAGTCTTTTGTTTTCAAAACCATAATTTGCCTATATGGTGGAAGTCAAGTTTAGCCAATAGTTAAGTTATTGATAAATGATAAGCCACATCAATAAGCAGAGCTAGAACACATTTAGCCCTATAATGTCAACTAAGATTAATATCAGAAACTACTGTTACCGTTATTGTTACTTATTATCCATCAATATTCTGGGGCTAATTGTCTTGTCTCGTAGTAATCAGTATTTTTTTTTCTTGTTTCAAAATACACGAACATTTCCATTTGAAACAAAGGTTACTTGTCAAAACTCTTAAATCAAGCTGTTTTCTTGTTTGACGATCATACAATAAAAGTTCTTTGAAACATCTCACTTTCATTGTGATTGTCTGTTATTATAATATATGAGTTGAAGAGTATCCCTATCCATCAAGGAAATTTTAGTTTTTTTTTCCTTTTAATTTTCGTTTCGGTTTAATCCTTAGGTTTTTGTTTATCGAGCAACTATCACTCATCAGTGTATTTTATATTCATAGGAGAGATATACAGCTATCATGGCATCACCAATTAGCAACGACTCCTTTCTACAGTGGGATGCCGCCCAAGTGTCAACATATATAAATTCAATTTTACCCCACGAACAACGGCGTATCGGTAATGTATTTCTAGACAATAATGTTGATGGATCGTTGCTTCCATTTATCACAACAGAACATTTGAAGGAAATCGGCATCATTTCACTTAAAACACGTCTTGTCATCAAAAAAGGAATCAGTGATCTTATTGCAGCACATTATTCTAAATATCCACCAAAATCATACAATGACCCAGATTACAAATTGAATCATGTCAACATTAGCAACAACTACACAACGGTGCAATCCTTGAATCTATCTACAGTGTTAATGCAAGATATGATGAAAAAGCTAAACTATGAGTTACATAAACAAAAATCAACATTTGTTGCCTCATCCCCGATTTCCCCAACTCACGATGAAATGAAGAAACTCAACGACAATTTTATCAAACTCAAAACGGATTTGATACCAATAATAAGATTATTGAAAGATTCCAAGCCATTACCAACCCCGACTCTAGATCCTGGTCCAGCTGCATCCATGGACTCGCCCTCATATTTCTCGTCACACCATCATTTAGAGCATGACAGTTTTGAAAAAGGTTTATCTCGATCGGGAAGTGGTAACGCTATGACCAGTAACAATAGGACACCAACGACAATACCCAGTCCAGCATCGAATAGGTTTTCTTCTGGGTCATTATTATCCATGGGAACTGGGAAAATAGTATCACAGTCTGTCCCCAAATATCCAGAGAATAAAGCAAACAACGATTTCACGTTACAAAAAGTTGGTCTACCTCGAAATAATTCAAATAAGAGCTTAGAGTCTCATGACAGACAGCAAAATGCTAGTGGAATCAGACCAAGATTAGTACAAAACCCATCATCTAATTCAATGCATACGGTTACGTCACCGGGTGGCATACCACCGCAATCTGCTTCAGCAGTAGCAACTGCAGCAATAAATGGCCATGGTAGTGGTTATATTCCACAGGTTTCTACTCCTCCCAATCAGTTGGGCCACCACCATAATCCTGGAACCGAGCCATTGAAACAACTCAGAGCTTCAACAGATGACTCGTGTTTGAAGATTCTACAACAGGCGATGAAGCGACACCATATACCACGTGAGGATTGGTCAAGATACGTGTTGGTTATATGCTATGGCGACAAGGAGCGAATCTTAAAATTAGCTGAGAAGCCTGTAGTGATATTTAAAGAACTACAGGAATTGGGGAAACATCCTGCTATTATGCTTAGACAATTGGCAGATTCTTCAACAGATGACTCGGGGCCTGAATCTGCAATGTATAATGATGCTAGAATAGGTACTGAAATCCCGGGTGGGACTTTGTAGAAACGTATACATTTAAATAATAATACAAGTGTTTAACAAAAGGTGAGTTGTATCATAGTAACATTAGTAGAGGATGGCTATGATTAACACTAAGAAGAGGCTAGGGCTATAGCCCTAATCTACATGCAGTATAATACTATGCACTCTATGAGGCTTTGTGTCAGAAAAAAACCATACAACAGACAAACAACAGTGACAGTCTCTCATTTTTTTCTTCTCGCGCACAACCAAGGAAAAGAAAAAAAAATTTCAAATTTTGCTTTTAGTTGAAAGAGAGGTTTTTAGAAGAAGTTCTTTTATCATAGACCATATAGAAACTAATCAAAGATGCCTCCAAAATTTGATCCAAATGAAGTTAAATTCCTTTACTTAAGAGCTGTTGGTGGTGAAGTTGGTGCTTCATCTGCTTTAGCTCCAAAGATTGGTCCATTAGGTTTATCCCCAAAGAAAGTTGGTGAAGATATTGCCAAAGCCACCAAAGAATACAAAGGTATTAAAGTTACTGTTCAATTGAGAATTCAAAACAGACAAGCTACTGCTTCTGTTGTTCCATCCGCTTCATCTTTAGTCATCACCGCTTTGAAAGAACCAGTCAGAGACAGAAAGAAGGAAAAGAACGTCAAACACTCTGGTAACATTCCATTAGATGAAATCTTTGAAATTGCCAGAAAAATGCAACACAAATCATTCGGTAAGAATTTGGCATCTGTCTCCAAGGAAATCTTGGGTACTGCTCAATCTGTTGGTTGTAGAGTTGATGGTAAGAACCCTCATGACATCATTGACGCCATCAACGCTGGTGAAATTGATGTTCCAGAAAACTAGATGGTGAAGTTGTTACATTATATTTGCTTAAATCATTCTGTACAAAAAAGAAAAATGTGTTTTAATAGGGTTTTTAATTGATATTTAACGATTACTTTTGAAAAAAAAAAGAGACAAAGAGATGACAATCAATTTGTATGGGAAATGTGGATTCATATATTTGCATGACCATTCAAGCTGTAAGTCTTTCTTTTCTCTCTGAATCTTTATTGGATTACTTGCAATTTGGAAATTAGAGTTAATGGATATATGTGAAAACGAAAGAAGAAAAACTGAAAGATTAGAAAAACAAAAACAAATAAACTACACTGTTTGCCAACACTCTGGTGCCAAATCGCTAATTGATACAATATATTTGTAACTTTCAGTGCCATATTTGGTTCCTATTTTGGTGCAAACTAGAATAATCAGCTTACTACTCACCATTGTACACCAATATCTTGATGGGTACATTAGGTCCATTTTACTAGCTCACATTCTATCTTTTTTTTTGGAATTTTTTTTTTTAGTTTTTGTTTTCACAATCAAATATATCTGTTACTTGAAATTCATTGCTTGATTATCCAATTAATGTAGTTAATATCTCTGATGTAAGCTGTGCATGGTATGAACCAGTATGTCAACTGGAAAGTTCACGTGCAAATTTTTTTTTCTGGTTTGTTTGTCCAGATGTTGCCTTTCTCCCCCTTCTCCTCCTTTTAGGGCAACAAAAAATCGAAGACAGTGAAAGAGAGAAAGAAACATAACCAACATCTCCTCCACCAACACCACAATTAACACCAACAAAAAAAAATAACGATCTCTATCAACATAAACAATCAACTTTATTTATTATTTCCCAGTTGAATTTATTCCTTTTTCTTCGTTTCGTTTCGTTTTGTTGCTTTTCTATTTCCACTTTATATTACATTGTACAACCTTATTGATTGATAGATCAACAAATACAATAGATTATCCCACAGTGTCACCTTAACATACCTTGATACGATAAGCAAAACAAATCAAAAAATATGTCAGATAGCGTTGGTATGTGATAATCTTTATTAAATATACATTGTTTGGTGTATTTTTTACTAACCAAAAGTTTGCTTTTTAGACCGTGTGTTTGTGAAAGCAATTGCAACTATTAGAGCGTTATCGTCTCGCTCAAACTATGGATCATTACCCCGACCTCCAGCTGAAAATAGAATCAAATTATATGGATTATACAAACAAGCAACAGAAGGTGATGTGGATGGAGTTATGCCTCGTCCAGTTGGATTTACAGCAGAAGATGAAGGTGCCAAAAAGAAATGGGATGCATGGAAACGTGAACAAGGGTTGAGCAAAACTGAGGCGAAAAAGAGGTATGTTTCATATCTTATTGAAACCATGAGAGTTTATGCCAGTGGAACTCTGGAAGCACGAGAATTATTAAATGAATTGGAATATTTATGGGAACAGATTAAAGATTTACCTAGTAGTGATGAAGAAACTGACCATCATCATATACCGTTACCTTCAAGATCCCCCACATTTAGTCAAACTGACAGATTTTCCAATAGAACCCCTAGTATAACTGGAGCAAGAACTACTGGCACTAGCAATTTGAATAACATCTATTCCCACTCGAGGAGAAATACTACATTATCTTTGAACGAATATGTCCAACAACAAAGAATGCAACACCAAAATCAGCAACAGCTACATGATACTACGTCTCAACCAGGAGCTCCTGTTGGAGGCGGCGGCGGTGGGGGCGGGTCTATATATTCATTACCTGGAAGAATGGGAGCTAACAATGTTATTGAGGATTTCAAAAATTGGCAAAGTGAAGTTAATATGGTCATAAACAAGTTAACAAGAGAGTTTGTCAACTCTAGACGAGAAGTTCAAGGGAATGAAAATGGCGATCCATCTACAGGAGATAGAGATGAAGAATTGGATGATGTTGAGATCATCAAACGAAGAATAATTCATATTTTGAAATTTGTGGGTTGGAATGCGTTGAAATTTCTTAAGAATTTCGCAGTTAGTTTAATTACGTTTATGTTCATTGTTTGGTGTATTAAAAAGAATGTTCATGTGGAAAGAACATACGTGAAACAACCAACAAATAATGCTAATAAACTGAAAAAGGAATTAATTATTAACATGGTTTTAAATACCGATGAAAATAAATGGTTCATTAGATTATTAGGTTTTATTAATAGATTTATTGGTTTTGTCTAATCATGTTACGATACAAAAATGATTATATCAAACAAAGCAAACAAAACAAAACAATGTTAACAGGAAACGAATTTAGTATTTTTGAATAGGTTGTATAATCTATAATTATTTGATAAAAAAGTACCTTTAACTAATTATAATGGGTGCTTTTTTTAATTCTACAATGCAGACGACATTTAAGTAACGACATCATACATCGTGTTGACGACATTATTTGATTTATATTATCATCACTATACACACACTCATCTCTTCTTCTTCATCTTCTGTACGCAAAAAAAAAAAATTCTTTTTTTCAATTCTTAAACCGTATAATAAAGAGACCCAAATCTTCAACCTATTTTTATCACAAACCAACAAAAATATCTACACCAAGAAGTTTTTAATTATGGATATTCATCGTTGTAGATTTGTTGATTATACCCCACATACAATCACATCATTAGCATTTTCTCATAAATCCTCATTAACATCATTACCAACTGCCGATGTCCGATTAGCCGTTGGTAGAAGTAATGGTGACATTGAAATTTGGAATCCAAGACATAATTGGACACACGAATTGACATTACCCGGTTCAAAAGGTAGATCTATTGAAGGGTTATGTTGGAGTTATAATGAACAAGATCCATTAGAACCACCAAGATTATTTTCCATTGGTGGATCAACATATATTACTGAATGGGATTTATCCACGGGGAGGCCATTGATAAATTATGATTGTAATGCCGGGATAATATGGTGTATCGATATTAATCCACAAAATGATCGATTAACGGTTGGATGTGATGATGGGTCCGTTGTTATTGTTGATATTTCTGGAGGTAGAGGATCATTGGAATATGATTTGATTTGTCAAAGACAAGATGCCAGAGTCTTGAGTGTGAAATGGGCTAATAATGAACATGTTATTGGTGGATGTGCTGATGGTAGAATTAGAAGTTGGAGTAGTGAAGGCGAAACCAAGGGTAGACTTGTAGCTACTATGAAAGTTGATAAGGCTAAAACTGAAAGTACTTTGGTGTGGTCTTTGACAGTATTACCAAATAAGAAACAATTTGTTAGTGGAGATTCTACCGGATCTATAAAAATTTGGGATTTGACTCGTTTTACATTGTTACAAACTTTTAAAATACATGATGCTGATGTGTTGTGTTTAGTTCATGATGTTAAAGAAGAAAAAATTTTCAGTGCTGGTGTTGATCGTAAGATTCATCAATTTGATTTACTCAACAGTAAAAATAGTTCTAAATGGACTCATAGTTTTAATCGTTTATTACATTCTAATGATGTCAGATCTTTGGCTATATTTGAAAACAAAAACTATAATTTATTAGTTAGTGGTGGTGTTGAAAGAGCCATAGTGGTGCAAAATATTGAAACTTTTTATGATGGTAAATACAAGAAATTATTGATTAATCAACAACAATCTAATATTTTGATTGTTCCGGATTCAAAATTAGTGATTTTATGGCAAGACCAAACTATAAAAATATGGAAAGTTTTACCTGATGGTAAACATGTATTAATGAGCAAACTTACTTTATCTGCTGATGAAAACATTACTAGTGTTGATTTCAAAGACAATTTATTGGTAGTTGCCAAAATGACGTCAGTGAGATTTTTTGAATTAACGGAGATTTCTGATAATAAATTCAAAATTCAAAAGATAAGAGATGATAAATTTGATAGTTTGGTTGAAGGAGCCAAAATTGTCAAATTTATTGATGCTAATAAAGTTTTAATTCTTACCCCTGACGAAGAGTTATACACATTTGATATTGATAGTGACGAAGGGAAAATAGAATTAAACGGTGAGATAGAATTATTAGAGTCTACACAACAGCAACAACAACAGCAACAACGCAAGAATCAGCATTTGTTACGTATCAACAACTTGGTGCTTACTCCAAATAAAAAGCAAATTATAATTTCAAGATTCAATGGATCAATTGAAGTATATCCTATTGTTAATACAGAAACTGAGGCATACGTTCTTACAAAATTATCATCTTACCCTCATTTAATTGAATGTGTCAATGATGAAAAACTTGTTGTTATTAATGAAGAAAACAAAATATTTGAATTTTTCATTAATGACAAAGATGGTCAATTATTAACTCCATGGTCTAAAAGAAATAGTGAATTTTTACCAAGACAATTTATATCATTACAAGATAAACCCGAAGGAATGTTTATTCAACAGAAACAAGAGAAATTATGGATTTATGGATCAACATGGTTAAGTTTTTTCGATTTATCAATGAATATTCCAATATCTAAAATTTATAAGAATACTTCGACTTCCAAAAAAAGAAATCATGATGGATTATCAATGAATGAAGAAATTGGTGAATTAGAAGATGAAACTGAAGAAATTATAGAAGCCTCATTAAAACAAAGTGAAATAGATAGATTAAGACATCAGATTCAAACTGAAGATAAAGACAATCAAAATAATGTTGATAAAACTAAGAAACCATTTTGGATTACAGAAAAATATAGACCAATTATGAAAGTTGCTAATTTTGGTGGAAATGATGATATTATTGTTGTTGAACGTCCATATTCTTCTTTACAAACAGGTCCAGCATTTGATTTACCAAAAATTAAAGTTTAATACTAAGAATTGTCTCTATTATTATATATTTATATGTATACGTATTGTATTGTATGTATATTGATTTACAATTAATAGGAGTCGATGTGAGGAACAACACGAGCACCTTGGAAGAATACTCTTGCAGCAGCAGCATAACCCATTAAACATTTCAGTGGATTACCATTTTCATCTTTATCTTCACCTTTTAACCCCCATCCTTTACCATCACCAAAAAAATTCTTATATTTTTGATCATAAACTTCACGATAAGTGTTATGAGGCTCAAAACTTTGAATATACATTCCATCTTTAGGATCTTTCATAAATTCATAAAAAATTATTAAATGTCGTTTAATTTCTTCTTGAATTTTACCCACTAATTCATCGGGGACATCATTACCAACATATAATAAATAATCTGCCAATCCTTCAATTAATAATTGAACGAAATAAGAACTATCACGCCAATAACGTTTTGAATTATCAAAATCTCTATCATAAAAAAACACTCCACGATTAATACCAGCTTTTGCTAAATCTTGAGATATTTGTTTCCATTTATCATCTTTAGTAATAAAATATAAATGAGCAGCAGCTGATAAAGTCGTACCGACATTATAAGTCCATTTCACATCATTAATCTTTGTATCTTTATCACTAACACCATCCTTAATTAATTTATCACCGGGGTCTTGTAATACTTGAATTTGCCAATCAATACATTTTGCTGCAAAATCAATATAAACTCCAGCTTCTTCAGGTAAAAATTTCGAAATTTGTAAACATGCTTTAGCTACTTCAGCAGTAGTACAAGCATTTAAATAATTTTTACTAACATGCCAATGAACTCCACCTTTAGTTTTAGCATCAGGTTTATCATTCCATCCACTCATTAAAAATCGAACTAATTCTCTACCTTGATCTAAAAAACTTTTATCTCCCGTGACTTCATAAGCAGTTATAATGGCACTAGCAACTTGAGCATCATCATCATAATAAATATCTTGATCATTACCAGAATTTTCTGCTGCTGAATATCCTTTAATATGATTATTTTTATATTTTTGGAAAATTTGAATTGCTGGACCAACTAATGGTTTAAGTTCAGGATAAATCCTTGCACCATCAACAATTGCTTGTGCAGCTACCGCAACGGCCCAAACAACAAATTTATTTTCATTATAACATCCATTACATTTTTTACGGGCAACAAAAGTTCCTTCACGTTGATTATAATACTCTATCCATAATTGTCGAGCAATTTCATAACCTTCTAAATTTGGATTTTCTAACGGTGGGAATGACATTGATAAGGCTAAGAGTTCTAAGTTGTGTATAGGTACACGGCAAGTTAAATAATAAGTGAAACTAGATTTAAATAATCAAAAATGAAAATGTAGACAAAAGGAAAAGGGGGTAGAAGAAGTCTAGACGTATTTATATATACTTGCGGTTTAAAAACAATAATCCCTTTATTAATGAATAGCAATTGAAACAAGAACATAAACTAAACACATGGGTGAAATTAGTTAATAAAATTTCTTGATTCTATCAAAAGTTGCTAAGCCCATTTTCAGTGGACTTACGTAATACCTGCATGTAAACCACACTCTATATCGTTGTTCTTCATTTGCTTTTCCCCGAATCATTCCCGAGATTGTTCTATTATTTGCAACTGTTATGAGAGAGATATCACACCAGTATCATCATTAGGAACATATACTATTATTATGACGATGATGATCATTATTATTGATTTCTCTATTAGAAACTAAGCATATTAAAAAAAACATATAAACAGTATTTAAAATAATAAATAGAATAAACAAAAAACAAATTGCAAATCAAATACCTCTATGAATAGATACACGAATTGAACACCCCCAACATAAACTCACCCTGTTTACTTGTTGTTTGTCAAGCCCCATTAATCTTTCTTTTCTAATGGTTTTCTAACAACGTACAACATCATTGGAGTAAACAATTTTTGTCTACCACCTTCAACTAAATTAACAGCAGCATCTTCTAAAGCATGAGTAACTTGTTTAGAACCTTTTGGAGCTAAACCAATTTTTTCCATTAAACCAACTGATTCAGTAGTAATGAATCTACCAATTCTTGAAGTTCTGAAAACAGTCAAATAATCACCAAAAGTTTGACAAAATTTCAAATCACCACTTAATGGATAATACCAAGGAATTTCATCATCAACATCAGCCAAATCTTTTTGATATTCAATTTCAAATCCAACATTTTTCAAAGCTTGTTCAGCAACTTTACGAGAATACATTTTTGGAATACCATCACCGACTTCAATACCATAAGCAATTTTACGATGTTCTTCATTAGTTTCATCGTATTTATCAGTCATGACCCATTCATAAACACCGAAAACACCACCTGGTTTCAAAACTTTATAAATTTCTGAATAAACTCCTTCTAAAACTGGAGCATGAACGGTAGCTTCAATGGCATAAACAGCATCGAATGATTCTGGTTCAAAATCCATTTGCATAAAATCACCTTTAACATAAGATAATTTATGATCTAAATGGTATTTTTTAGCATAATGATTAGCTCTTTCAATTTGATAATCATTATTATTTAATCCAACAATTTCACAATCAGTAAATCTTGTGATTTCTCTACCAGGACCACCTACACCACAACCAACATCTAAAACTTTCATGTTTTCATTAAGATTCATTTTATGGGCCAAGAAATGTTCATGTCTAGCAGTAGCTTGTCTAAAAGCTTCACCTTTATAATATCTTGAAAAATGGAATGAAGAACCCCAACCATATTCATAAAAGTCAGTGACTAAATTATAATAATGATGAGTCAATTGGGAATAATCATTCAATCTTTTCTCTTCATCATCTTTAGAAATACCACCATCCCAATGTTTGAAATAACCCTCAGCAGCAACAGAAGCAGCATCTTTAGATTTAGCTATTAAAGCTGATAACCCAGTTTTTTTATAAGATTCACCATGTAAAGCTTTAGTGAATTGTTCATCTCTTTCGTAATTTTTTTCTGCTAATTGAACTGGAGACATTGTTAATGAGTTGAATCTTAGATTATGAATTAATTAAGTGTTGAAAATTTCTAAATTAAATTAAAATAAGAAAATGAAAGGTTCTTTAACTTGATTTAAATAATTGTAAAAGTAAAAGAAAGGAAAGAAAGAAATTTTGTATTAAATATAAATAAATTTTTCAACAATCAACAACAATCAACTAAAAAAAAAAAATCAACTTTCATGGCGTGTCTCTGTTTACAGAAAAGAAAGAATGAAACAAAAAGATAAATGATTCCGGTACGACGACGACAACGACGAGAAGGACGAGTAAAGCACGTAAAAGAAGAAAGAACAAATATCGGATATTCAATCAACAAAAAGAGGATATTACGTCCGGTCTTGTAATCTCTTGAATTAAGATTGATTACATTTCAATAAATACAATCATTAGTGTCTTATAACCAAAACACATAATAAATTAATGAGAAGACTAGTTCAAGAACAGTAAGACTTTGTGTAAGAACTACGGCCATCGTCTCGTTCCCAATGATATTTCGGGAACGACGACAACCAAAACTCGTTTCTATACGAGAAGAATAGATCGTTGTGCATATTATATTTTTAGTGCTTTGTACACGCACACACTTTCTCTAACTTTCTTTTTGAGTTTGTGTAGTAGTAGATCAATACTAAAACGTATTAAGAAAAAGGAACTTGCTAAACGACAGTATTACAATTGTATAGATCTTTATCAAGCCACAGATTAAATTGACATATGACAATGACGACCCCTATTCTTATTTTTTTTTTTTGCTCTTCCCCACGTAGTTCGTAAAACCGTGGTTATGTGAATTCGTTAGTCCTTACCAAAGAGAATTCATTTTACACCCAACAACCCCTCTGAAATCCACTGTATAAGCATTGAGACGAAAATAGAAAAAAAAAAGAAATAAAGATACATTAAAAATATACACATATTTACTCATTGGTTTCAACGGGAGTTGGTTTTGATCTTACATAATGAAGGTTATAATTGGCACTGCCGGTACTACCACTAGCAGTACCACCAGCACCACTAGCACCATTGCCCCCTCTTCTTCTTGGGCCACCTCTACCACTACCTCTAAACCCAGCTCCTCTACCTCTGAAACCACCTCTGCTTCTGAAACTGAAACCACCTCTACCTCTACCTCTTCCTCTTTCCCACATTCTACCTTCTGACCCAGTGTTAGTAGAAGACAAATCTTGCTGATCATCAGTTCTTGAAATTGCTGATTCCAGTGATTTTTCAAAATTGTTCTGGGAAGTCTTGGTGGCAGAAGAAGAAGAAGAGGAGGAGGATGGGGATGGGACTCTTTCATTTTCTTCTTTTAATCCTCGAATAAATTCAAATCTTCTACTATTTGAAGAAGAAGATGATGCTCGACTATCATTTCTTTTCTGAACTAATTGATCCAAATTTTTAAAGTTTGGACGATCATCATGTTGATCATTTTCTCGTTTAGGATTATCAATTCTTGTCTTTGTTGATTCTTTAGTTCCATTTTCCAGTAATGTCTCACTATTCAAATCCAATTTTTCCAATTTGGTTTCAACATTTGCATCAATCAAATCATCAGTTTCGTCCTGTTTCTTCAAATATTCACTTTCTTTAATTGTTAAATCAATTCTTTGAACTGGTGGTGATGTAGGTGTTTTCTTCTTCAAAATAACAGGTTTAGCAGCCACTACTGGTTTTTTAGTATTACTATTACTTCTGGGTGTTTTCTTACCAGTTATAGGTGGAGCGGACATAATATCTGATTGTTCACTTAACAATTGTGCTAAAGATTTACCTGTTCCATTAGAAGTATAAGGGTTAGTTGATAACGATTGAGTTTCTGCCAAAGGTGATTCTCCAGAAGGTTGGGTCAGAGAAATATTTGATGAATGATTTTGTAGTTGATCTGGTTGATGTAATGCAGTTTGCTTTGTGTTCTGATCTTGTTGTTGTGGAGGTTGCTGTTGTTGTTGTTGTTGAGGTGGTGGTGGTGGTTGTTGTCTCTCTGGTAAATCTCTTCTTAAAATTGATACTGATGGTCTCTTTTCTGATGATAATCTTCTTGGTGTACCTACCGAAGCTCTTCTCAATTTTGGTGAACCATTTTCATGAAATTTTTTAATAGTTGCTTGAACTTCTTCAGGGGTTTCTACATCTCCTAAAGTCTGTACTGTAGTTTTATTCAAATTGATTAGTTTCTTCTCAATCTCTTGTTGTTTAGATAAAGTATCAACGGGTTTCGCAGCTCCAAATGGATTTGATTTGGGTCTAGAAGAAGTACTGGCTGACGAAATTGGTGTTACAAAAGGTTTCAGCGCAGGAGCACTACTTGGAACTGCTGGTTGGTTTGTAGGATGGATTTGTTGACGCATACCACCACCACCACCAAATGGTGGATGAGGAGTGTCTGGGAATGCATTGTCAAAAGATGGTTGTCTAATACGCTGTCCATGGGTCTGTTGATGAGGATGTAATTGAGCTTCAAAAGAAAGTCTTCTTGAATGAGACGTTTCATCTATTGGAAGACTTGATCTACCTGAAGGTCTGTTTAAATTAGGATTGAAATGATGGTGTTGTTGTTGTTGTTGTGGGTGGGGATTGTGGTGATCATGGTTTTGATGCAAGGGTGATCCAGGACCGCGCTGGTTTCTTTCAAATTCATCTAAAAGAGCCATATGTCTGGGTTGCCGTTGTTGTTGTTTCTGAGCAATGAATTCTTGTTGGATTTGCATAATTTCACGTTCATGTTCTTGATTGAATTTAATACAATTTTGAAAATCATTAAAATCTGCCACTTCAACAGTTACTCTTCTATTTGCCTTATAATACAAATCATGCCATTTTAAAGCTTTTGACATATCACTGGCCGATTCCAATTCCACAAAAGCCACTTGTCTAATGACATGAGTCTCCAAAATATTTGATGCGGGGTCTGTTACAATTTTAAATTTGACATATGGGGTAAATCTGCTTTGAAACAAGTCTTGGACAAATGAATCATTAGCTGTGACGGGTAAGTTTAATAATTTAATAATATAGGGAGGTCCTGAAATAACTGGGTCTCCTAAATGATGTTGATTGAATCCATCTCCATCGTGAAATGATCCTTTTTCAATTGGAACAGAAATTGACGCCATGTCAACATCTGCGTCTGCCCAAGATCCACCAAAGGCTATATCAATTGATTTTTTTGTTAGTAAACGTAAAAACAAACAAGCAAAATACTCTTAAGTTGAGTATCAATTCCATGAATAATACATACATTCATCTTCGAAAAACTCCTGTAAGGACATTTTTTTAGGCGGGGCTAATTACCCATTCTGTTAGTAATCCAAAGTCAATCAATTTAAAACCAATTGATTAATTAATCAATGGAATCAGAAGGAAACTAAAACCAAGTAATATATTCATATAATTAGATTACTTTGGTTTGTCCTCCCAAAAAATCTTGTAACATACCCATCTTTATTTGTTATTGATTACTTGTCAAATTAAATACTCAATAGATCAGTCCTTGAATCAAAATAAAAAAAAAAAGGGGAGAAAAAAACAAATAACCAATTGGGATAAATTTGATTAAAATACCTTATGGAAGGTTTAGAAGAAATAAATTGTTACGAAAAGTTTATCAGAATACTATTGGATGTATTTGATTGATTGATTGATTGATTGAATGGTGGTTTTAAAATAAAGAAAAAACTAATTAAACAGCTTATATGTAAAAATTGGCTTTAATTCTCTCTCTCTTCTTGGAATGATTTTTTTTTTCTTAGTGTTGTTTTCTTTTATGTGAATATTATATGTATACAGTACACTATTATATATTATTACTTATTGTTTATTATGAAAACAATAGAACAATACAACAGAAAACCTAAGAAAATTCCAGACCCAACCAAACCAGCCCCAACCAGCCCAACCGATCAACTGCCACTACCACGTCTTCTTCTGTTTCCATCCCTGTCTTCAAATTTAACGAGAATGAGACCACTTAAAGAATGTAATTATGTACAGGAACAAGAAAATTAATGTACAAGCCTTGCGGCTTGGTCTCGTATGACAGAAAATTCCATAATATATATAGGGCTTGCCCATAGGTTGGTTAGCCAATTATCCCTATTCTATAATCAGTACCTCCTTAATCTTCAAATTACTCTTAGTAACTAAACTAATGAAAAACTATAGTAACATAAATTTTGTATAATTAAAATAAGGTCTAAACTAACAAATAACTAATACTTGCAAATAAACTTTTAATGATTCCTTTTCCTGTTGTTCAATGTTCAACTATAAATCAGCAAAATTATCATAGACATCTCTCCAATTCTTAAAGAAACCATAGAAGAATTTAATACCTAATCCAATATCTTTACTACCAAGAGTAGCTCTTATAGAATGCATAGACAATTGAGGAATACCCAAATCAATAGTTCTTGCACCTGTACTAGTGGAAATTGCTGGACCAATAGTACCACCTGATCTTGAATCGTTTCTAATTTGGAAATATTGGACTTTATCTCCATTCTTTTTGGCCAATTCTTCAGCCAAGGCAAGACCGATTGAATCAGTAGCCATATGACCATTAGGATCCAAAGATAAGGTGACACCGATATTTGGTAATGGTTTATGATGTTCCAAATAAACACCTGGGAAGTTCGGATTGAATAAATGATTAACATCGGCAGATAAAACAATAGAATTAGCATAAGTCAATCTCAAACTTTCTTGAATATCAAGAACTTCTGGATTATAGAAATTAGATGACAACACTCTGTCAACAACTAATTCAATTAATCCACCTCTAGCACCTTGTCTAGTGAGAGAGCCAATTTCTTCATTATCAAACAACCCAACAATTGAAAAAGAATCCTCGGCCAAATTGTTGTCCACGGTAGAATCAATCAATGCATTAAGAGCAGCAAATGAACAAACTCTATCGTCAACTCTTGGAGCAAAAACAAATTCTTTGTTAAGCCCACCTTTAGTACCCTTTTGAACGTCATAAAGTTGTAAATCCCATTGTAAAATATCACCCACTGAAACATTAGCAAGTTTAGCAATATATCTTAACAACTTCAATGGATGTTTACCATATAATGGAGCATTCTTTTCTTCTTCAGTAGGTTGTTCTTCTTCTTTATCATTTTCACCAGAGAAACCAACTACTGGTACAGCTTGCGTTTCAGTATTAAAAGGTCCATTAGCTGGAGCACCAAAATGTGGGGCAAGAGTAGGAATATGAGCAATTGGATGTGGGGTTGAATCCACCAAATGTTGACTGACTTTACCCTTACCATCTTTAACTAATAATCTACCACCAATTCCTAAATCTCTATCCCACCAAACACTACCTAATGTCCCAGCATAAGGAGCAACACCTAATAATTCATAACCATCAACTTTAGCCTTTGTAGAATTTGGTTTCAAAACAGTGGTAAGAGAATCAATATGGGACCCAATGGCACCAACCCCTTTTGAAGCTTGCCAATCCTTACCAACAACAAATGCGGCAAGTGATGAACCATTTCTAGTGGTGAAATATTTACCTGCTTTCAAATCGGCCCAAGATTTACTTTCTGGGAGATAAGTAAAACCTTTCAGTTCAAGTTGACTTTTGAAAAAATTAACAACGTGATAGATGGTTGGGTTTTTATAGGTGAATTCAATATAATCATCGGCAATTTTACTATAATAATCATCTGTGAATTTTTTGGTAGAATTGACCTCCAAGTTTTGAATTTGAACTGGTTGAGTTTGTTCAATTGGTTTCTCTTGAGAAGCTTTTTGAAGTTGTTTTAAAGATTCGGAAATACCCAAAAGAATATCGTCAATGTTAGACATTTTGAAGGTGATATTAGTATATCTGTTGCAATAAAATTTGGGAGGAAAGAAAGAAGGAAAAAAAGTAGAATTGGAAATTGCATTGATAAGTTGGGCTCCCTTTTTTCTTTATATACGTTTTGGACGAAATTGTGGCGATCGCGGAATTATTTCCCCCTATTGTTTGCGACTAAACGTTCAAAAAGTAGTTTGGGTGCTGGTCAAAATTCTATTTATCGTGCCGTGCATACGAATTGAAACCGTCGTTTTATCTTTTTTTTTTTTTGGTAAAGCTCATACATTAGTTCTATAATCTCTATCAATTCTGTGGCTTTTCACTAGCAAAAGTAGCAGCGACTATTAAAGGAAATACTAAACTTACATCGGCATAAACTTTCACTGATTTTGCTTCAGCCTTTATTTTCCCCCATGAAATAGCTTCATCTGGTCTAGCACCAGCATCAGATCCATCAAATTCTTGTCCAGTGTTGATATAAACAGCATAATCAGCACCATTTCTCATCAAACAGGCATTACAAATATGATGTTTGATCAATCCACCTCCCAAAATAATCATACCAGCTTTAGATGCAGCCATAGACATTGAGTTGATTTTTCTTATATCAGCCACTATATCTAATCTTAATTGTTGTGGAGATGCTTTAAAAGTATGAAAGAATAACATATCACCAATAGACCCATCGGTTAAAGCTGGACAGAAAATTGGGATTTTGTTTTTGTGAGCCCAATATAAAACTGAAGATTCATCATTGATTTCTTTACCTAACCGATCAATTAATTTCGATGGGGTCCAAATAGCCTCGGAACCAGCAATTAATCCTTTAGGACCCAATTTTTTCATTGCTTCTTCTTGTTCTTCTAAACATTTATCTAAAATAGGAACAATCCATTCTTCAAACTTACAATAATTATCATTAGGAACTAGCAAATTGCCAATTCTATTCATTCCTTGATCACGTAATCCTTTACCAGGTAAAGTAAAATCTCCCATATAAGTTGGTGCTAAAACTTTAATTAAATCTTCTTCTACCCCTCCTGCACTAGCAACAATAGCACTCACCATTTTATGTTGTACCAAATAACGTAAAGTATCTCTTAATCCCGATGAAATCAAATTGGATGTATAACCCATGAATATCGTGGTTTTTTGATAACCTTCATCATCAAATTCACCAGTTTGTTCATGTTCTTCTAATGTATCCTTATGTTTACCTCTCCAAGATCTCATATTATCAATAATATCACAAGCTTGTGATAATGATGATGCTTGAAATCCCATGGTTGACATAGATTTGATTAAATCTTTTGCTCTCATATTATAGGCATTGTCTTGAGAATAGTCAATCCCCTTAACTTCTTGGAAATCTTCTGGGACTGGAATAGATTGTTTTAATACGGCATCAGAGGCCAAACCTGGTAATTTTCCTGAACCACTCATTATTAGTTGAAATGTGGAGTTATGGTACAAATGCCAACTATTGATAGTGAGAAATTGAAAATTTTTTTTTTCAACCATCTTTGGTTAGATTCGTGATGTGCGGGTCCTACATGGCATGATATTACTTGAATTGCAATTCTAAAAACACATCCGCGATTGTCTTAGATCTATATATAGAGATCTCTATCTATCCTGCGTTTGAGTTTCATGTTCTAGATTCGAATGTAATTTCTTGAGTATATATATATATATTGTGTATGGAATATATAAGTTATTAGATAAAATTGTACATGACTGATAGTCTTTACTTATGTAATTTCATTCTCAATGTTTAGTTAACACCCCCTTATTAGCTTTTAATTATTTCCATTTTTTATATAAATAAATGCATTTCTTCTTCTTCTTCTTCTATCTATCTCCTTCCATCCTTGAATACTAACCACGTACCCTTCTTTAAGCTCTTTCTTTCACTTCAGGAGTCCAAGATTTGAATTTTGGTTTAGCAGTATTATAACAAACATAAGCACCTGGAGTATTAGTTAAATTTGGTTTATGATGAGCTGGTAAAGGATAAGCTCTCGTTGTTTTAGCATCACCAATCAAGGCATTAGGTGGAGTATTAGTACCATAACCTAACCAATAATGCCAACCTGGTTCTACTTGTGACATATCTTGGTTCCATTGAGAATATTCAACCCATCTTGTACGTAAATGAATTTCTTCTGGGGCATCAGTTTCATAATATTTATTACCAAAATCATCTATTCCAACTAACCAACCTCGTTTGGTATCGTTGTGATGATGAATTTGCCATGCGGCTCTTTTTAAACCTGATGAATAAATATTTTTTAATGTACGGAAAATTGAAGTTGACATTGTTGATGGGTGAAATAGGGGAATAGCAATATCTATTAGTTTGTTAAGAGTGTTTTTATGGTTTGTTAAGGTTTATTTTTTTTGGTTTCTTGCTAATGGTGAGAAAATCAGAAAACAATTTGGATTGATTGGTTGAAACAAAGTTATGCGGAAATGAATTGTAACCTCACTTCCAAATATGGAAGTCTAGCTCATAGTGAAAGAAAAACTAAATATTAAAACAAGAATCAAAATAAACAAATCAAGAATTAATACAAGCACCTCTTAGCCCAGACTACCACACAATGCTGACTAAACACACTCAAGAGCTTGAAAACTTGCGAAAATTAAGAGCAACACTAGAAGCAATAAAAGAATCAACCGCTAAAATGTTACAAGATATTACAACAATATACAAGGATAACAACCCCCAATTATTACAAAACTCTAAAGATTTCCAAAAAGCTTTAAATGATTTATGAAAAAAAAAATATACTTTGGAGGACTTAAATAACGTACTGTCTATTTACTTACCTATACATGGAATAATGGAAATGTTTGGGAAATATTTATGACACCCTTGGGTGATATTTATTTTATATTTATTTTTCAATTTCAAATCATCTTTATTTAATGAAATAATCTTTGAAATTTGTGATATATTATCATTTAATTGTTCAATTGCAGAAATCAATTCTTCATACCAAGTAATAATTAATGAATCTTGTAAAAAATTATTTTTGGTGTCTCGTTTAATATAATCAATCAATTGATGATATTCTTTTTCAACAACAACAAGATTATTTTTTGCACTTGCCAACAATTCAAGACATTTCATTAAAGTTAATTTATTGTTCAGACCAGGTGCTGTATTAGTAGTTAAAACAGATTGATATTGTTCAAAAGTTGGGAACATTGGAACTCCTATTGATGA
Source organism: Candida albicans SC5314 (assembly GCF_000182965.3). Lineage (NCBI taxonomy): Eukaryota > Fungi > Ascomycota > Pichiomycetes > Serinales > Debaryomycetaceae > Candida > Candida albicans. Next base: position 475,198 of record NC_032091.1, read on the forward strand.
CCATGGTTTCATTCTAAGATAATATAGATTCTCCATTGATGTGAGATTATTGATGGGTCCCTTTGTGTAGTCAATGATTTGTAATTTCGATAATACCGAAAGATATTTTAATTGACATTGAGTTAAATTACGCATAGCTTTCAATGATTTGATTAAATAATCTTGATTAAAATTTAAAGTTGCAGTTAATTGTGGAATTATCACTTGTTGATTATATAAATTGATTTCCTTTAATTGATCTTTTTTAGGTCCCGCTTTCAATTTTTTGATTTTTTTAGGAATATTGGTTTCTAAATGATTGATTTTCCCCAATAAAATCTGTGATACTCTGTTTTCTAAATGTTCAATAATATTTAAAATCAAATAATCTGCATACCAATAGATCAAATACATTTCAAATGGTTTATAAAGATCCAATGAAAGTCCATTCAATAATAATTCTAACATCAATTGCATTTTACCAAAATAAACGTAGGACGTGACACTGATACTAAGCTCACCAGTGGCAAACTCATCACCAACACCATATGTTTTATGCATTTCATATTCAAATGATTCCCAACCAACTTGCAAAGTGTCCCACAAAACTAACCCCTTGGATAATAATTGTTGCAGTCGACAAGGATTACTGGCAAATGTCGTCAAATAATGATACATGCCACTTTCTAAATCATTGAGATTTGCATTATGCACTTTAATAATTTCTGCTTTGACATTATCTTTAATTTGGGATAAATTATTTTCAAATTTACCTAACATAATAGTGCTTTTACCAATTACATTTTCAATCCAATCAATAACTAAATTTGGTAAATTGACATTATTTGAACCAAATATTGATTTGTTATCACGTATAAAATACAATTGGAAAAACCCTCTAGCGAACACCGAAAATTTTTCAATGGGGAATTTAATATTATAATGCAAAAAATCGTATAATTGATTAATTGATTTGATGGAATTTGCTTGGTTGGTGAATCTGTGAATAGTTTTAAAAATATTAGTTAAACAATCCCAAGTAGTTTCTAAATCAATGCTAGTCAATTTTTCAGGAATGCTTTTATTTACTAAATCAACTTGAATAAATTTTGAGAATGAACCCATTGGGATAACCGTGTCATCAAATTTGACGTTTTGTAATTTAGTTATTTGATTAATTGCATCTAGACAAAAATCAAATTTAGAATCAGAAGTTGCTATATCATTCTTTCCATCCATAAAACTTGTATGCTGTGTGGTTTTGAAAGTATTTTCAAATTTGACCAAGTTGGCAACAATTTTTAATTGGGTGATCAAAGTATCAGCTTCAATAATCTCATCGTTACTTAGTATCCATTCAATACAATCATTGATTTCTTCAATAAAGTAAACAGGAGATATGTCTTCAAAAAAATTTAAATTCATCGATTTGGTATTCAAATCTTCTTCTTCATACAATACCGTTCTTGACAAATATATAGTAAATCCAATAAACTTACATAATCCCATGGTAAACGTTTTCAATACTCGATGAACAAATTGATAATTTAAATTATCTTTCAGATAATCAACTGCAGGTAATCTGGAATTGTAAAATGAGAATTTCCCTAGCCCGGAATTTTCATGATTCAAATAATTGACTAATAATGTTTGAACATATCGACAACTCAACACCGTAACAGGCAAACTATTACTTTCTAACCAGTTTACCAAATTGGATAATAGCTTAGTTTGAATATTGATAATGACATTTACTTCTTGTGGTTTGCTACAATCAAACGTGATTTCTTCCGGTGTTAATTTTATTAATCCAGTGTCCAATCTTGGATTGAGAACTTCCAAAGCTCTGGTTCCTTCCAATAATTCAAAGTACGGAGATTTGACTACTTTATTGTTGGTAATACTCTCTAGGGAAGCAAATATTTCTTTTGTAATATCAATCAAATCCTCGTCTGTTTCATAATTGAAATCAGGTCTGGATTTATCAATGGTTAATCGATCTATGATTAAAAAAAAATTCTGTTAGTAAAATGTTTTGCAAAATTCAAACTGAGACGTATGTAGTAGTTATTGATCATACTTAACGACAGCAAAACCATTATTCCCACTCTTAGTAATAAGTATCGGGGTAATGTCTTGTTTTATGATTGAAAAATGTATATACAATGATTGGTTGTTAGTTCAAAAAATAATACAGAAAGAAGAAAAAAAAAATTCATCACATACAAAACAAATACTTTTGCGAGAGTATGTGTTTTGTCACGTCATTACGTGTATCCACCAACAACAGTCCAAAATATAAAGTGTTATGTATAACCAAAATTTTGCAGCCTTTTTCTTTAAAAAGATTTCTTCGAGTTGATACATGCAAGCAGTGTTTCTTAATTGGAAGTTACAGAGTATGTTGATATTTTGCAGTGTTATATATTGGGGTGAGCTATTAAGATTGCAAATCTTATTGAAACCATATTTGCGAACTTTTGGTAAGTAATTATTGATAGAAAATGTAAGAAATATTCTGAAATCACATTTCAGATCTAAGTGGGTTTGTAAACCTATAAAACACAAGTTCCTGATTGTAATGCACCGAAGAAAGCACACTTTATTTATTGTCGACAGACTAGTTTACAAGAGAGAAGTATCACTGATTAAAAGTGATGGTCAACMAMCCGAACGGACACTCTTCATTATTGGAGTCAAGCAGGAATAGAATAATACTTGGGAACACAGACGTCTTAGTATACAGATACACCTGGAACCTTTTTCCAAAAAAAAAAAAAAAAACGGGGATAAAGCAAACCTGTAAGATATCTAAATACGTATATCAATCCCGATTCGGAGAAATGTTGGTCTGGAACCTTTTCTCCTAATATCATTTTTACTCATCGAATACAAATGTTTTTAGTTCAACATTAAATCTGCCAAGTTAATTGACATGTCCTTTATGTCAAATATAAATACCAAGCCATGTGGCGATTTATTAGAATAGGGTGTAAACTTACTACTACTGAAAATATTTTCTGGAAATATGTAAATCTCTTTATTAGTTGCTTGGGTTTGCTTTTAGGATCGCTTACAATTAAATAATACGATCCTACAATTGCTATTCTTTATGTTAACTTCAAGTATTGTAATAATCTGGCTGGCTTATACTCTAACAAACACCAATAACTGCTTAAGCTAACATTAAGGTATCAACCATAGTAATAATGCTGTAGTTCCATTCATAAGGCTGGAGATGGATTGCTTAAAGAACATTCAAGAAGGAAGAAAAAAAAAAATTTGTGTGTATTATATGCAGGATTGTAAACGGTGTGTCATCTTTGTTGATTACTAATTATTCTTTGACTAAAAAAGAATATTCAAATATAAGAACAGTCAACAATACTTCCATCTTTTAATTTCGTTTATTCCTTTTTTCATTCTTTCCTTCTTTTCCATCTTACTTCTTTTTGGAATATTTAATCAAATATATCAACTATATACATTTCAATCATTATTCTTTGGTTGAACAATAGTTATTCATATTTCCATTCAAGGGTGTTTGATTCTCTATTATATTTTTTTTTGGTTGCCACACGTTCTACTTCATAATTGAATTCGCCTCCTCCCTCCTCCTTCCTCCACCCCCCTTTTTTTTCCCATACAAAGAAACCAATTAGTTCAATACATTCTACACCAAGAATTAAACAACCATTTTCAACTATCCTTATTCCCATAAAAAATGACAGATATTAAAAGAAATTTTTCAGATATTGCCTCACCAGCAAATCTAGATGATACCAAGAAACTTCACGTAGATTCTACTGCAACAACAAAAGTGGGCAGAAAACCAATCGATACCGAACCTAAATCAAAGAGAACTGCTCAAAATAGAGCTGCTCAAAGGGCATACCGTGAACGTAAAGAACGTAAAATGAAAGAGTTGGAAGATAAGGTAAGATTATTAGAAGATGCAAATGTCAGAGCACTAACTGAAACCGATTTTTTACGAGCTCAAGTAGACGTGTTGAAAAATGAGTTGGCTAAATATACTGGTGGTAGCGATTTTCTGGATTTGAATTTACCTACTAAAGTTGGTCATTTATCACATCCAAATAATCATCACAGTAATGTTTCTACAGGTACACCTCATGGTTCAATGTCATCTTCTAACTCTGTTGCAAGTTTAGATAATGACAAACCTTCCAGTGCTTCATCGGTATCAAACAATTCACCTGGTTTTGCTTTTGATAATCCTTGGTCTAAAGATAACATACAAAAGTTAAAGCACCAGCATCAACAACAACAACAAAAGGTTCCCCAAGGTGTGCCGGATTTGGTGCTGGGTTCATCTTCATCGTCTACACCTTTAAATGACAATTTATTGGTCACTCCTGAATCGTTGACTGGCTTGTCTACATCGAGTAAATATACTGGCCAGAATAATGTACCAACCAATTTGGATTTCACCAATCAGTTTGATGAACAAGTTGATCCATTTTGTGTTAAATTGAATGAAGCATGTGGAACCAAAAGTAACCCAGTGCCCAAATTTAAACGTTCAGGTTCTAAAGCAAATACTTCAGTAACAAATAATTCCCCACTTGCCCACTTGGTATCACCGGAATCTCAACAATATACCAATTCTTCTAATATCGACTTTATGAATGATCCATTTTTCAATGGTGTGGGAACTGATTATAACTTTAATTTTGATAGCAAGAATGGTTCCATTCAAGATCCTTTATCGTTTCTTCAGGATGACAACTTTGATCTTGCATTGGCATTTGGTGATCCAAGTCCTACTGGTAATGAAGCAGAAGCCGATCCAATTTCATTATTAACAACAGAAGAATCTATATATGATCCATTGACAAACAACAGTGATAAACTTTGTAGTACGGTTAAAGCTGATGATGTTAATACTGACTTCAATTTCAATGATTTTGTCAAGAATTCATTACCTGAAAAACAAGAGAAAGGTAAATATGAACCACCATCAACATCAAAGACTACAAATAATAATGAAGAAGAAGATAAAGATGAAGTTGTGCCGGCACCTCCACAAACACTCAAATGTAGTGAAATTTGGGATAGAATAACGTCACATCCAAAATATACTGAACTTGATATTGATGGGTTGTGTAATGAGTTGAAAAGTAAAGCTAAATGTTCTGAAAAGGGAGTAGTGATAAATACTGCTGATGTGAATCAATTACTAGAGCGAAGTATAAAACATTAATCAAGTTAGTGGTGGGTTTAATTTATTTTACGGTATTTCAATTGACATCTATTTGGCTTTATTTTTTTGTATTTATATTTATATTTGGTTATTAACCAGAATTATTTTGGTTTTTTTTTTTACGTTATACGTTTTTATTTTGTAATTATTTTTTTATATTTGGTTTAGTCTAATTGGTTATACAATAAATATTTATGGAACTTGTATTTTTTTTTTTTTCATTCCATCAATCAATAAATCAATCATCCATTGAAATATCACCATAATCAACATCATCTGCTTCTTCTAAAAACTTATCTATATCTTTTAAAGAATCTTCAACATTACTATCAATGGCTTTCTTTGATTCAACTAGAACTTGTTCTTGACCATGATCTATTTCAACTGACCCTTCCCTCTTGTCTTCAGCTTTAAATGTGATTGACTTATCTGCCTTTAGTTCAAGTTTATTTTTTCCATCAGTAAAACTTTTCTTCTTCTCTTGCTCCTCCTCCTCATTATCATCCTCTTCATCTTCATTTTCTGAAGTTTCTGGTGATGTGGTTTTACTAACTTGCAGAGATCGATCCAGATCTCTTCTTTTTGTTTCTGATTTTATAGATATTTGACTACTCTCTCCAGTTCCAATATCTAAATCATCTAATTCATGTAATATTGAATTTGTACCACTTTTAATCAGTTCATTTTCTTCTCTTTTTTGAGCAATTTCCAATTTATTCTTTATTGATTCAATAAAAATATCAAAATTCTTCTTTGTTGGTTTATCCAAGATAAAATTAGGGTTATCTTCATTATTAGTAAATAATTCAACTGTAGCATCAAGAGCTTTAATTAAAGCTTGTAATTGATTTGACTCTAATTCTTCCGTTATATGAAATTTATTCAAATTGTTAATGATGCATCTTTTAACATTACGAGCATCTACTTGTTCAACCACTTGTAATAAATAAACACATTGCCATAAATGTGATGTTGCTTGATTTATTTCCTCATTCGATAATTTAACTAAATTTCGAGGATCACACCATGATATTAATTGAGGGATTATAACACTTGGCGATAATTCTGTTTCTGTTTCAGTGAAAAGTCGATAAATAACATCACCACTAACTGCAGCTAAATTGATTTGATGATTTATACGAGAAAAGGCATAAACTGGAATACAAAATGACAAAATTTGTTGTAATTCTTGATTTGATTTGGTGTTGGGGTTGAAATAAATAAGTACAATCGCTTCAAATAAATGCTTTTCATGCTCTCGATCTGTTTCTTCTTCAGTTTCATCGTCATTGGTGGTAGTTGGATCATCATTACCACCACCACCACCACCACCACCACCTTGAATAGCATTTCCAAATAAACTCCGTTTGTCAGTCTTGTACAAAATATCGGCTAAAAACAATTTGCATAATCCTTCAGCGACAATGCATTGTAATTTTGGTGCATCAAATGAATTTAAAACTTTGAAAAACATTCTTGAATATTTGTATTTAGATGATTTATCAAGAATACTCATACCATAAATTGCCAATATATCCACAATAGCTTTCATTCCAATCTCTTTCACTTCTTCACCATTACTTCTCATTGCCAGTAATAATGTTGTAGTTGCAATTCTGGCAATTTTGGAATCAATTAAAGAATAAAGTCCTAAACAAGTTAACCCAGCAAGATATAATTTCTTTTTCGATTCATTCTGAATAGCATAATTGACAATACCACTGTAAATAGAACTCAATGAAAGATGATCATCCAAACTATGAGTAATTACTTCCAATACATATTGTGTCATGGTAAGACATCTTAACACAATATCATCTGGTGGCATATCTGGTTCAATTCTTCGCTTCTTTGTTACTGCACTGAGTGATGATGATTGTTGAGATTCATCATCACCATTTCCCAAAATATCATCATCATCATCATCAAATGTAGCGGCAGCAGAATGGAACTCTTCATCATCTCGAGAATCACGAATATCAGTAATTATTTCTACCGCCATGGAAACAAAATCTTTTTCATTTATAGAAAGTGCTCGTAATACTCTAAGTGCCACTGATATTAACCCATCAGGTAATTTATCTTCAGTTAATGTCATTCTTATTATATGTAACAATTTTCTTCTTGCCATTTCATCTCCATAATCAAAATCTTTAACAATTAATAATAATTGATTAATAATGAATTCTAATTCTTTCAAAGCATCTACAAAGGGGATACAATCATTTTCATGTTCTTGTTCAAAGATTTGAACAGTCTGAATTTTCAATTCACTAGTGGTTTCAAGCGCCCTAATACAAGAATCATATTTTGTTTGAAGTTCTTCTAATTTAGCCGTTATATCTTCTGGTTGATGTTCAATTTCATCAAGATTTTTATTGATATCTTCCAATTGTTGTTGCAAATCTTCCATCAGGAAATCCTTGATTTGATCAGCAATCTCTTGATTTTCTTCAGTAATCAAATCTTCTAGATTCCCACTGTTGTTTTTCAATTGTTTAATTCTCTTTTTGAACAAATCCTTAGCAATATTGATTTCAATAATATCTTCTTCAATGTTAGATAAACTTTTACGGAAATTATCGGCATCAGTATTTATTCTGGAAATCTGGTTTTCAAGACTAAATATTTGATTATCTAATTCGTCAATCTTGGCATTATAAGTTTCCCATGTCTTAACTAAATTTTCATTTTCATTTATAGTTTTCAACCTCACTGACAAATACTTTTCTAATGTTATTGACAAATCAAGTAATTCAGGGAAATTGGCATCCATTAAAGCATGTAATTGATTCTCATTACAATATTGATAAAACGTCCTCATCAAGAATGCCTTTTCTGTAGTTAGATTTTTCCAATATGATTCATCAATTTTAATAGTTTCAAGAACTTCTGGTTTATTTTTAAAAAATGCTAATATGGCCTGTTCAGCTATAGCACTCTTGACATTTAATTGATCAATTAATTCTAATAAATCTTCATTGACAGATTGATACCAATAAATGGTAAGCATTTTAGTGGCGGCTGCTTTAACAGTTTCATCACGATCATTTAACCCCCATTTTAATAAAAATTCCCTATCTTCAAATTCAAGATCATCCAAATCAGTTATTAATTCACGAGCTATTTTAGAATAAACCAATCTTCTATTAATAGAATTGGAATCTCTGGCTCGTTCAAGTAAAATCGGTATTGTATCTTGTGTTTTAACCAAATTCATTAATGCTGCACGTCTGACTTCTGGACTATCATCATTTTGAATGGAATTTATCAATTTATTCTGAATTTGGTTACTTGATATTAATTCATCCTCAAATTCTCCAGTATCACCTTCAATACTAAATTCAAATAATTGAAAATGTGATAATGCCACAACAGCTTGAATACGTATCGACAGCTCTTTATCTTGTAGCCTATTACTTAATAAAGTATATAACGCTTCCAATGTATTATTCTCGTGTATCTCGGTCAAGAATTCAACCAAGTATGCTAATGTTTGTACAACACGATAACGAACCAGTTTATCTTTAGCCTCTATCCCACTCAATAAATATTTTATCAAATATGATATGAATTCCGAAATTGGAGTTTCTTGATCTCCTTCTCCTTCTTGATCTTCCTGATCTTCTTCATTTTTATCACTTTCATTCGTATCTTTGTCTTCGTCTTTGTCTTTTTCTTCTTTTTCTTCTTCTTTGGAACGTTTTTCTTCATTGGCATCTTTTACAAGACCATTAACAAACAGATAACAAAATTTGACTATTCTATCACCTGCCAAAACTCCTCTTTTCAAAGGTAATACTTTAGATAACAATTTAGTAAAACACATGGCAAAGAAATTAATTTGATTTAATTCAATGGCTTTTTTAAATACATTTTTCAAAATTACCACTAATTTTCTATGTCCTGCTAAACCTAATTGAGCATCTTGGAAAACATGTTTCATGGCATATTTTATTTCATCCAAAGTTCTAAATTTCTTAATTGCCTTAAGAGTTGGTTTTGGTGGTATATCCATTTTTTCAGAACAAAACCTCTTTGTAAATGGTGATAGTTATGGTGTTTTGATGAGTTGGGATCAACCTTTCTGTGTGTTGGGGTTTGTTTTGATTTTTTGATGTTGCTTAATGAGAAGAAAGAAAAATATCAGAAATCACACATCGCGTTTGTCGTGTATATTGTACCAAACTCATGATCTCTTCCACACTATAACCAACCTATGGAGTTTTAATATGGTGCTTGTAGATTGAATGGTACAAGTGACAAGAATGGTGAAGTATTTGTATTTCTTTGTAGAAAGTAACTTACATCCCAATTGAAATGGCTTAATGTATGTCCTTTGCTGCTGTGACTCGTTTCTAATCAACCTTCAAGCTATACAAACTTCTAGAGAACTGAACAAACGACGAAAATCAAAAAAAGAAAGTACAAATGTGTGTATGACAATTTGCATAAAACTATAAAATACCACTATCTTTAAGAGAATTTTCTAAAATTGTTTGTTTAACAGCTGCCATCACCAATTCAATATTAGATGTATCAGTAGCTTGAGTAACATGGGGATATATGTTCAATCCTGATCTATTCAATTTATTAAATCTCCATAAAATGTATTTCACACCATTTGAAATATTAGATCCTCCTTTATAATCAGGGAAAAAATTCTCCAAGGGGGAATATTTTAGTTTTTCAGCAAACACATCTATTTTATTCAAAAACAACACCACTGTAGTTCTGGAAAACCATCTTGAATTCACCACACTATCAAACAATGCTAAACTTTCTTCTAATCTATTGGTATTACTTTCTTCTAGTAAGAAATTGTCATATTCACTCAAGGCCACACAAAAGATAATTGTGGAAACATTATCAAAACAATTGATCCATTTTTTTCTTTCTGACCTTTGACCACCAACATCAAATAAATTCATATTTAATCCATTACCAAGATCAAAAGTATAAATGAAAATACCAGAAGTCTTTTTCCTTGTTCTTAATACATCCGTGACATTTGGTTCATAATTACCGGCAAGGCATATTCTATCTAGATTAGAAAGAAAATAATCAGTACTATCAATTAAATAAAAATCACCTTGACGTTGAAGCATAAATTCTTTCACTTCAGGGGTCTCGTAAACTTTCTTAATTTTAATGGCAATATCAGGATCAAATTGTTGATTTAAATTCAACGGATAATCATAATCTAAAATTTCATTCAACATATCATACTCTAATATGTGTTTGCGTTGTTTTGGTGGTGGTGGTGGTTGATTTGTAACTGATCCATTTGCAGTTGGAACATGATTATTTTCACTAGTTAATCCCGTGACCTTCAAGTCCTCTTCATGGTCTTCTTCAAGTTGAGGTGAATCGGGTTTTCTGATTAAATCCGGTTGTAAATCAATAATAGCATTTATCACATTCTTAATACAATCCAAAATGTTTTTATAAACAAATGGTCTATACTCTTCTAATTCATCTTGAGTATAACCATCTGAATGTAAAATCTTCATTTGTTTAACTATAGTAGATTTACCACTTTCACCTGATCCCAATAACAATACTTTGACATCTTTACTTGGATTTGAATTTCCTGCTGCATCAACTGGGTTTGTTATTAGATTTTTGTTTGCTGTGCCATTGGACAAGTCCTGGGAATGGTTTTCTTTGAGGTGACCATTGTCATTCAGGCTATCAGAAGGGTGCTTTAAAGTCTCATAAAAATCAGAACCGTTTTTCAAAGTTCCATCAGCATTTGAATCAGATGGTGATTGTGGTTGTGGTTGTTGTTGTTGCTGTTGCTGATGTTTTTCTTGCTGTTCTTTTTGTCTTGATTGCTGTTTCTCCTTATTCTTTTGTTGAATGGCTTGCAGTTGCTGTTGCCGCTTTCCTTGTGTGGATTGAGCTGATTGTTGCTGTTTTGATGTGCCGTTACCTTGATCGGCCGATTTCGAAGCACAAGAACCCATGGTTTAAAAGTTGGAATTTGAATCAAACGTGTAATGGGGGATGATATACTAATGAAAACAAATAAAATAGAAAATTAAATAACAAAAAAAAATTAAAAATAAAATGTAATAATAATAATAATAATAATAATAATAATCAGGTGGTACTACTATGGAGATGAATTGAGTTGATGATTGAATGTGGATGGGTCAAAGTAAACAAATGGATTTGAGTATTGACTTCAACTTGATTTGATTATTCTCTTTTTATTATAAAAAAAACAAATTCCAACTCAGTTTTTTTTTAAAATTAATGAACTGAGATACAATAATAATAACGATGATTCAATAATAATAAGACTATAATTTTATTTCATAAAACAACTGAATATAAAATAAAAAAATGAAATAACGGGAGCAACAAGAATGAATTAGTAGAATGAATTTTGAAATTGAATTTGAGGTTGGAAAAGACTCAAAATGGTAAGAAAAGAATGAAAATGAGGAACTTGCAAGGAAAGAAGGAAAACCGAAAAAGCCAAAAAAAAAAAATAAAATAAAATATAAAAAGAAAGGGGAACAAAACCAAAACCAAAAAAGCTTCCTTTTCTTTCAATATATTAGTAATATTGTACTACTAATGTAAAATCAGTTTGTTTCAATGACAATTGCTATTAGATGGTTATTACCAATAAAAAAAAAAGAGAACAATAAATAACCAATTTAAAGTATTTGGAAATGGAAGATATTACCGATTATCCAAAAAAATGTCAAATGATTCTCTTTCACCTCTCTCTCTCCTTTCCTTTTCTTCCTTGTGGTGGTTTGTTTTGTTTTTGTCTAATTTTTTTTTTGTTTGTGATTTACCAAAAATTGACAATACTAAGAAGGGAATGATAATTTGATTTCTTTATTTGCCGTAATTTCACTTATGTTCGAGCCAGCTATAAGATTTATTAAACGTCAAAATAATTTCAGTTTCGGTTTTTTCATTCATTCTCGTGTAAAAAAATGTAATACAATCAGGAAACATTTTTTTAAAAAAAATTAACCGAATCGATCATATGAAGATACATAATTTATATGGTTTGATTTATTAATACTTTAAAGAATCTTATAGTCTTTC
>NC_032091.1:487482-526055 GCF_000182965.3 Candida albicans SC5314
TTACTTTATTTCTATAACTTATTGTTGGAATGAACACAATTAATAAAAGCATTGATTAAATTGCCTTTATTGTATTTTTGTTTGATATTCTTAATCTCCTGTAAATGTAGTTTGTAAAGGAAAAAGGAACACACGAGAGAAAACTTGCAGATTATACCAGAATCACAAAACCCATTTGGCAATTCTTGCATTTTCTGTTATTCTCCTTGAGTCTCGTTAAATAATCAATTTGACAAGCGTGAATGTAAATTCTTGGTATTTGTAGAATTCTTAGAAAATATAATATTCTAACCACTATCAAGTTATCAAACCACAAAAAAGATATGTGAAAGATGTACAATTATATCCAATCAAATTGATGCCGTGGTATTCTTACAAGCCGTGGTACTGAATTGGTAACCAAGAGATAATCTCCAAGTTACATAGCATAATCGACGCGTTCAATTAAAACATGGTTTGACAATAACAGATGTTGTCAATTCAATTTATCTCTCTTTTTTATCTCTATTGGGTTAAAACATCAATTGGTTGCTTGTTGTGGTGATTGGTTATTTATTATTGATTAAGGGTAGGAATCAAAGGGGGATGAATAAATTTTTACAACCAAAATAAGATGTTTCATCATTAGAGTTTCAATAGTTTGACTGTTGCAAGTGAAACAGATACTTTTAAACTTTAAGATAATTATTATTGGAAACATAGCGTTTCAGGGTTTTCTTTAAAAAAAAGTTTGATTAGTTTTGAAACGGGTGGAGAGGGGGGGAAGGGTTTCCAAACTTTATTGTTATTTGGTCTAAAACTTCTTGATAATGAATTTGATTCAATTTTTTTTGGTTGCAATATTTCACTCAAAATGAAAAAAAAAAAAAAAAAAAAATTCTACTAAAACATCTTATTACTAAACATCAATATTTTATCCTGTAGAAAAACATTCAGGGTATTGTAATAATTGTAATTGCCAAGATTGATCAGAATTCAATTCTTCACATTCTTGTTGTATCAATTTAATATAATAACATAAACATGATTTATCTTTAATACTCCTACTACCAGTACCATTGCTGGTGTATTGAGATTCTCCCTTAATGGTACAATTCTTTATTTTAAATGAAGTTGATTCTGATAATTTCATACATTCAATTATTGATCTATTATTAATGGCTTTACTGAAAATAGTAGTATAAGGAAACAATAGTTTTTGATCAAGAGGTTTCATGAATGATGGAGGTGAATTTGGACTATTATTGGATAAAACACCAATTGTGAAAACATATATCATGAACAAGAACAACTTAATACACATTTTGAGAACTCTATAGGGAATAGAAACTATAACCCAAGAAGAAAGAGAAAAGATAATGTGAAGTACAATAAATATTGAGATTGGTCTAAGAGTTTTCATTATTTCGTTCTGATGCTTATTTAGTATGCCATACTATCTGTAAGTTTTCAATAAATCCGTTTGGTGCTTATACATTTTACATAACAGTCTTTGGTTATAATACAAATTTATTTCGTACATAAGTTATATATCATGCATGAAACTATTTTTTGAATCGAACCACTTTTTTCGTTTCTGATCAGACTTAACTAGGTTGTTTTAGTATCAAGACTTTTCTCTTCCATTTTATTATGCTCTTCAACACTATCAACAATTTTCAGATCAATTTCACTTGACCTATTCTTATTGTCATCTCCATTCACTAATTTTTCAGAATACGTTATGGCATCAACAGAATCCACTTCTTCCTTTATGGAATTTACTGCACTTGCCTCAGCAGGAGCAGAAGCAACAGCAGGAGCAGCAGCAGCTTTTTTACTAGCAGCCAATTGAGCATCTTCTTCTTCTTTTATTCTTTTCCTTTCTGCACGTCTTCTTTTTTTAGTTTCAAATTCATGCCATTCTCCTTGTATATCTTTCAAAAAATATAATGGTTTTGGTTGAGGATCTTGTTGGAAATATTCATGATTTAATGCTTCTTCAGCTGTAGGTCTTAATTTAGGATTTAATTGTAATAATTGTTCAGCTAATTTGAATGCTGGTACTGACATTGATTCACTATATTTTTGAGCAAATTTACTCTTGACGTTAATTTTCGGTTTCAACATTTCAAACCATGGTAATTGATCAATTTCGGGCCAATTTTGTAAAGTTGGAGTCCCCATAATATTAAAAATTCGACATAATTGACTAACTTCATCCATACCTCTAAATGCTGCCATTTTACAATATAATTCAATCAATAAACAACCAACACCCCATACATCTACTTCTCGTCCATAATCTGTGGCCCCTAATAATAATTCTGGTGGTCGATACCATATGGTGATTACTCGATTGGTATAATCTGGTTTTTCATTAGCACCCACTATTTTCATTGTACGAGCAAGACCAAAATCAGCAATTTTCAATCGTCCAATATTATCTAATAATATATTTGATCCTTTAATATCACGATGAATTATTCTTTTTTTATGTAAATAATTTAATCCTTCCATCAATTGTTTGAAAATAAATTTTCGATGACATTCTTGTAATTGTAAATCTGGATGAGTTAATAACCCGGTTAAATCATGATCCAAATAATCGAAAACCATATATATTTGATTATATTCAACCATCATTTCTAATAATCCAACAATATTAGCATGGTCAAATGATTGTAATAATTTAATTTCTCGAATTGCCGTAATGGGGAATCCTTCCTTTTCTGATTCTAATCGTAATTTTTTCATGGCCACATATTCTCCAGTTAATTTATGTTGAGCTTTATATACTTTCCCATATGTTCCTTCACCAACTTGCAGAACTCTTTGATATATATTGGGACGATTTGTCGTCTTGATACAATAAATTTGTTCAAGGGATAATTTCTGTTTCTCTGGTTGTCTTGCCCTTCTATAATTATCAACGTTGCCATTGCCATTTCCATTTCCACCATCCATCTCATTAAATCCCTGTCTTGGTCCCTTTGGAATTGGTATTCTGTTGGAGTTAGAATTGAAATCACGTCTTTTCCGGAAGCTTGCTGGTCCCGAAGGCAACGGTCTTTTCATTCCAGATGCATAAGAATCTCTTGGCCCTTTGGGTGATGGATGCAGAGCCGTTGCACCAGATAACGATGATGGTGATTCTCTATGTGGTATTGATGATGCAGGTCTATTCTCTTGTTGTTGGTATCGGTCATTGTCAGGTCGATAGTTATCCCTCTCTGCCAGCCTTTTTGGGCCAGAAGGAATGTAACTATCTCTATTACGATTGTCTCGACGTTGAGGTATATAAGATGATCGACTTTGATAACCACCACGTTGTGGGTTTCTAGGGCCTCTTGGTCTATATCTATCTGACATTGGGGGATATTGTTGTTGTTGTTGTTGATGAATATGATGGGAAAATAATGACTTTGATGAAAAAAAAACCAAAGGAAAAAAAAGTGAGTGAATGAATGAATTGTGAGAGACAGAAGAAAAAATGTTTCAATGTAATTTTTTGCTAGCAGGGCAAAAATTGAAGTGACTTAAGTGTGGTGAGTAGTAGTGCTCAAAACAATAAAGTAGAGATTTATCCTGTTGAAATCCCCCTCATATTGTCAAATCCAAACCCATCTTAACCAATTGATGTCTTTTAAAGTAACATGTTATCCAAAACAACCCATATTATCAACTCATAGCATCAAAAAAACATATGTAGGAAAGATTTTTACAGTGGGAAAATAAGAACGCAATAACAAAAAAAAAATAAGAGTAACAAAAGAACAAACGGAGGCAACCTCTCAAACCAGCAAACTCAAAAAACCATGACGCATAGTAAACCCAATATGAAAATAAAGTACCAACTGAAGGAAAGAACACTCAAATACTGTTTTCAGTTAAGCCGTTATTTACTGATTGCGTGTATCAGTAGATTCAGCTTGTCTTCCATATTCATCTGTTGAAACCTCGAGCCGATGATGTTGTCGATAACAAGTGTAGTTGCGCTAACTATGATGATTCTATTTGAACCAATCTCATAAAAGTATAATTCACATTTAGTTGGTGACTTAATGCCATCATATTCATGGAAGTAGGACCCAGTTTTTGAACATGCCCAAAAAGATTCTCCAAACTATTGCTCTTTCTTAGTTATAAAGCACCAAGTACTTTCATAACTTGCTATATATCCAAATATACTTATGCCCGTTGCTGAAATCATGCAAACTTTGTGAATGTAAGATACATGGGTTTCTTTCTAATAATATCGACTATGATTATTGGGTAAACCTACCTAAATTAAAAAAAGTCATTTCATTTAGGAGTATGAATATAACCCAAGTTTACAATAACAAATCTGTTTATCCTTCACCTGTCAATAGTTGATAGAAACGAATGCATATATCAAGGAAAACAGAAAAACAACTGAATATTCTTTGTCTGATTAATTCTATAATTTTTTTTTTTGGTCAAGAAAATAATAATAATAATAAAAAAAAAAGACTGTTA
This sequence comes from Candida albicans SC5314, assembly GCF_000182965.3. Lineage (NCBI taxonomy): Eukaryota > Fungi > Ascomycota > Pichiomycetes > Serinales > Debaryomycetaceae > Candida > Candida albicans. The sequence goes on from NC_032091.1 coordinate 491,962, forward strand.
CTACTATAATGTTAACCCGGAATAAATAAAAGTACACGACAAATATTATTTTTTCTTTTGGCCGTGTAGGCTCGCCCCCCTCCCCCCCGTTTCATAATTTATCACCAAGTCAACCCAAACTCAAACTCAAACTCAAATTGTGTATCATCCTTATTATCAATTATGCAAAATCAAGCGAGAATGAAAACAACAACAGAACAGCCCAAATAACTAAAAGAGAAAAAAAATTTGAAATCACACACACAAAAACTAAACAACCCATTACATTTCTTTTGATTTTTGATTAGATTTCATCAAAAGTATTACTATTCTTTGATTTTAAAGTTCGGATAAAAGATATCAAGTTCTGATTAGCTGTTCAATTTTGATACTTATTAGAGACGAATCCTATCTACAATCCTCAAAAAGATAGAGTCAACCCCAACCTTACAGGATTTTAACAGATTAAATACATATAATACGTATCCTCCTCCCTCCTCCCCCCTCTTATATTCCATATAACCATTAGCTAGATGTTTAAAATGATTGGCAGATTAGCTCATATTTCATTTGATTTAGTATTAATTTCCGGATTTTTAGCAGGAGTTAAACGTACTACTGGAATAACTCCCAATTTAGATAGTATTGAAAATAAAGATGTACAATATTATGCTACAAAATATTTAAATTTAGGTGAATCAGTATTTGATAATACTGCTGCATTTTTAGGTAATTCCCAATATTTCACCAGGAAATGAGAAATGAGAAATGATTTGACCGCTCCCCCAAGAATAGTTGGATGAATGAAAAAGAATCTTGGCTTAATTCAAAATTGTTGTGGTGATGGTAGCCAAAATCGATTGAACTCCCTTTCCTATGGGGCTATTTTGTGGTTATTGGTATATTTCTCTTATTTTGTTTATTCTTTCACACGTGTATATATACATATATATATATTTACATGTTCTTGTATCTAGTGATAAATATATTTATTATAATTATTTAAGGAAAATATGTAATAGTCAAATTACGTTAATAACTTGTATTTCTAATTGAGCATATAAACTTACATAGTAGTAGTGAAAGACGACAAAGGCGTCAAAGGAGAGTATATGTATATGCCTGACCCTGGTGGTGATGATGATAATACTTGGTAGTCTGATAACAGAGGAAAGATTAAGAGAACCTTGTATTGTGCTAGAGTCGTCTATACTAGCTGACAAAATTTTGAATTTGAATTTACAAGAGCCCCCCCCTTAAGAGATTAAACGTTCAATGCAATTGTAAGCTTCCTACAACAATATTAATGATATTATTTATATATATATTAAACACTAGAACCAAATTAACCTTTCTATTTGACACACTCCACACAGACTCTTAAAACTAATAAAAACACACACAGACATCATACATTTTCATTACTCAACAGTAACTGATTTAGCCAAGTTACGAGGGAAATCAACATCAATACCTCTATTCACAGCCAACCAATAACTAATCAATTGTAATGGAATAACATTTAATAACCCTTGTAAACAATCAACGGTTTCTGGAACTTCTAAAGTAGTATGAACTTTATCATTAGAAATAATAGCATCACCTTCATTACAAATAACAATTGGTCTACCATCTCTAGCAGTGACTTGTTCAATAGCGGACATAACTTTAGGAAATAATGAATCTCTAGTGGCAAAGGCAATAATTGGTAAATCTTCATCGACTAATGCTAATATACCATGTTTTAATTCACCAGCTAATACCCCTTCAGAATGCATATAAGAAATTTCTTTAATTTTTAAAGCCCCTTCTAAAGCAGTAGCAAATTGATAACCTCTACCTAATAATAATAAAGATTTTTGATCATTCAATGAACTATTACATAAATCTTTGATCTTGTTTTCTAATTTCAAAACTTGTTTAATTTGTTCAGGGATTTTTTGTAAACCTTTAATAATTTCTTCATGTCTTCCCTTTCTGGAAATAGAATCATTAGATAAAGAAAGGGCAAACATCACCAAGGCAATATATTGAGATGTGTAAGCTTTAGTTGAGGCAACACCAATTTCTGGCCCAGCATTAATATGAACCCCACAATGGGTTTGTCTAGACATTGAAGAACCAACAGAGTTAACGATACCAACAGTTAAAGCTCCTCTTTCCAAACAATATTGTAAAGCCAAAATGGAGTCGGCAGTTTCACCCGATTGAGAAACAAATACACAAGTATCATCTCTGAAAACTGGAGATCTTCTATCCAAGAAATCAGAAGCTAATTCAACCGAAACGGGGATTTCTGTCAATTCTTCAAAAATTGATCTCGTGGCTAAACATGAATGATATGAAGTACCACAAGCAATCATAATGATTCTTCTACATCTTCTAATTGTAGATAACCATGATTTTAATCCACCAAGGGTAACAACACAATTTTCAAAATCAATTCTACCTCTCATAGTATTAAAAGCAGAATCTGGTTGTTCGAAAATTTCTTTTTGCATAAAATGTTTATAGGGGCCTTTCATAATTTCATTCAATTCCATTTCTAAAGTTTGAATTGGTCTAACAGTAGATTCCCCAGCAGATTTAGTCGAAGCTCTATGAATACGTAATTCCCCATCATAGATATGAGCAATATCATCATCTTCTAAAAATAAAACTTTTTTGGTGTGTTGAACCACTGATGCAGGATCAGAAGATAAAAAGAATTCAACTGGCATAGGTAAATCATCTTCAGAAAGGAAAGCTCTTGATTGAGAAGTTCTTAAATTTTGTTCACCTGGAGCCACTGGGATAAAGCCCAATTCAGCAGCTGAAGTGGCACCATTATGATTGATTTGTGGTTGTTGTGGTCGATGTTGCTGTTGAGCTTCAAATTCAACGTCAACAAAATCAACTTTTAATTTCTTATCAGTTTTAACACCAACCAATAATGGAGAACCTTTTCTAGTACCACAAACTTCTCCAGGATAATGATAAGATTTAACTAATAACCCATAAGAACCTTCTAATTCATGCAAAACTTGTTTAGTCAATTCATTAAGATCAGGGAAAACACCAGCTTTAACATTCAAATCATAAAAATGTTTAAATAATTTAGCAATACATTCAGTATCAGTTTCACTTTCAAAAACATGTCCTTTTGATAAAAGATATTTTCTTAAAGCAGCATAATTAGTAATAATACCATTATGAACAACAATGAATTCCCCCTTTGGATCTGATTTATGAGGATGACAATTTTCAGTTTTTGGTTGACCATGTGTAGCCCATCTAGTATGAGCAATACCAACATGATTATCAAAAATGGCCGATCTATCGATTTGATCATCAATGATTTTTTGTTTCAAAACTTTAACTTTACCAGTAGTTTTAATAATAATAGAATCCATATATTCTTCATCACCATTAGAAGGATCTTTAGTTAATTTCCCATCAACAGCAATACCTGCTGAATCATAACCTCTATATTCTAATCGTTGCAAACCTTCAATTAAATTATCAATGATTTCACCTTTACTCTTGTCGACCAAGAAATTGACGTAACCAAAAATACCACACATGATTTATAAGATTGATTTTTCTCAAAAAAAAAAAAAAAGCGAATGTATATATGTATATTATTATTCTAATGATTCTTCCCAAAAAAATATATAATTCAAAGATCAATGAACAAAGTGAAAATTGAATTCAATATTGAAATTTGAAATAAGTAAAAACAAAATAAAGTGATGATATCGGAAGTAAAAAGAAAGAAAGAATATAAAGAAATGGAAAAATTTTTTGTTGGAAAAATATTTTTTGAAATGTTTCTTAATGAGAGACAAGTAGTATATTTCAAACTGGTATATATACTGTATAAGTTTGGGAGAGATATACAATGTGTATGTTGGTTAACGGACAACGCCTCCAAAAAAAAAAATTTCACCGTACTACTATTTTATATTTGTGTTTGTTTTCTTCTATCCTGCATAGTAGTTTCTATTTTTGGACACTTTTCAGCTAAAACTAATTTTACCCATACAATATTTGATTTGATCTCTCTCTACTATTACTACTGCTGCCCACGTGATGTCATTAGCTGTTTGACGTGTAGCTTCTGCAAACTTGATTTGTAAAATTATTACTGTTGTTGTTAGTGTTTGGTGGTGGTGGGTAGAATTACTGTGTTGAATTGTTTCAGGGGACATTTCAAATGACACGTAATACCCACGCATGCACACACGCACGCACGCACGCACACCCGCCCATACAAAAAAATTTGGTGTGTGAAATTTTTCTTTTTCTTTTTTTTTCCGTCGAATCAATCACATTGCCTAAAATGGTTAAATTAAAAACATTTGATTGAATTCCAAGTTGGGATTTTTGTATACCACAAAAATATAGAGAGATGCTAGTAGTAGGCAGTACTCCTTTATTAAAATCTGTTCTATTTCTGTTTCTATTTTGGTTACAATGTTGCCATTTTTAATTGAATGACCCAGCACTAGATGTTAAAGTTTCAAGGTCATTCATTGACGATTTTTTCGGCTTTGTTTTGGCCTATTGTTGTTGTGGTTGTTGACTAATTTAATGTTACATTTTAAATGGAATTATTTTTATAATTTCGTATATGGCGTTAAATTCTAATTGTTTACGATTAAACTACATTTGAATGGCTTAGGCTTCTTTAGAGAACAAGAATTGTGTGACTTGTTCTACCAATAGACCATTGGCCAAGAGCATAGAACTGAACATTCTTTTGATTTGTACCACATCGTATCCTGATGAAACGCTATTTTTTTTTTCTTCAAAGGGCCCAAAACCAATCTTGTCGTCAAAATGTTTCATCTATAAGTGACCAAGCATAACTCTCTATTACTACACTAAAAAAAAGAACAAACGACACGTCATTAGAGATGAACATAATACCCCTAGTTTATTTTTATTGTTCATCACTCGTAATAGCAACAATAATAATATTATAGACTATAAAAAAAATGACATGGCAAGCTTTGGTGTGGTAGTTCTTCTTATAATAGTTTGTATAATAAACACCAGACCTAAGCCTGGACTTCTAAAAATAGACAATTTCGTTCCATCGGGCTCTTACACCTATAAAACAATTTATAAACGTAATTACAATTTTTAATGTCATTTTTGTGACCCTGACCATGACTGGGTCTTCGGTATCTTAATAAGGGGATTAAGCAAATACAATAGTTTCCTCCTGCTTCCAATAATGATATCATCTCTTCATACGTGAAAAACAATGCATCACGTGACAAAGTGTTTTCGTGTACCATGGAGAATTTTTTCTTGTGGGCTGAATTACTACTAATTGGCTACACTAAACGTTTCTCCAATAAAAATAAGACAATCTTACGATAATAGAAGTAAGGACGCAAGTAAACACTAGATAATTATTGGCACTATATTTAAGGAATTTCCCTAATTCTACTATGCTACGAGTTAACACATTAAGTAGATGCTTGAAAGAAGTGAGATTTACGAGACCACTACCTTTCTATCGGTTCAATTCATCGTCAACTACAACCACAACTACAACTTCTTCTCCACCTTCGGTGTCGGTGACCAACATTAAACGTGCCACAAAGAATATCCCCAAGAAGAAAATTGGAGCTCAAAAACTTCGTCGTACCGATGATTCGAAATTCCAACATGAATCAGCTAGTTATATCTTATCATTACTAAATGCCAATCGACAAGAGACCCCATCCCCTAAAGAATTGGAAAAATATTTATCAATAGTTACATCAGTCACCGTTGGAGATTCGATTGATTTTGATAAATTATTAACTCAAATCAAAGGATATGAATATCAAATAGTGATACCTGAAGAAGTTATAAATATTCTGACTCTGACAACAAATTTAATGATATTATCCAATGGTACATTAGTTGGATGGAATTTAACTGAAGAAGAAATTGTTCAATTTTTACCAATATTAGAAGATGATTGTATTGAAAATAAGTTTGATGCTTTTGAAAGTGAAGAAATTGATTGGATAGAATTAAAACAACAATTACCCCAAGATCCATTAAATCAAGGTACATCATATTTACATGGAGAAATCATGGTTATACAAGGTCCAACTATGGAAAAAAGATTATTAGATATGGCCGCATTTGCCGTTGGTTTATCTCGATCAACAAGATTATCAATTTTAGAAACTCAATTGGAAGATTATCTACATTTAACTAAGAAAAATTCGGAAATATTAGCTAATGGGAAACAAATCACCACCACTGAACATGAATTTTTAAAAATCACGGGTCAATTATTTTTATTAAGAGGGAAATTAAATCTTTATAGTGAATTAATTGATACCCCAGATTTATATTGGAGTGAACCAACATTAGAAAAAATTTATTATAGTATATCGAAAATTTTAGATATTAATTCTCGAATATCAATCTTGAATAGAAAATTAGATTATGCTACTGAAGAACAACGAGCATTTTTAAGTGTATTGAATGAAAAAAAGGGGACAAGATTAGAATGGATTATTATTTGGTTGATTTTAATTGAAGTTTGTTTTGAAATATTCCATTTTTATGAAAAATATGAAGAAAAACAAAATAAGAGACTAAATGTGAAAGAAGATAGATAGTATATAGAGATGTATTTTGAAGAGTCATGTAAATAGTTAGAATACCATACCCTCAAATGTACATAGAATTTTTTAAGTGTAATTTTTTAGTTTGTTTCATCGTTAAATAATATAGGAAGTGTGTGTGTGGTGTGGTGTGTTCATGCAATTCATGTTAAAAATCATCTCAATCGTTTTAGATATTTTTTTTTCCACCCAAAACATCTTCAAAATCAACTCAATTTATACTTAAACAAAGATCCACCACCACACTTACACTCGGTATTTCATTCAACTTGCTATGTGAGTATAAACTAATTACTCAAATGTTGATTAATTCTGCTCTTTTTTTGATAATCATTAATATCCCAAAAGTAGTTATTTAATGCGAAATAAACATCCATTTAAATTATTACAAACCTTTTAAGACAGTTATGAAACAAGATTTAATAATAATTTTAACAATTAATTAATTACAGATTCCAAAAATATAATTAGATCTTTCCTCACATGAACTTATTATTTCATTTGCAGAATTAGAGTCTAGAAGATTGGTTATACATTTTGAAACAAATTTGAAAAAAGATGATTAGTATTGATTTTAATCTCGAATTATATAATATTCATTTTTTTTTTTTGCGGTTATTGCAGTTTCTTACTGATTTGTTTCAACTTAACCAGAGGTTATGAATAACAGATCTTTTTAGTTTTAAGAATATATTAGTCTGTTTTAGAGTTCCCATTTATATTCCGTGTTAAGAATTGTTTCAAAATATGTTCCTTTGAAAGTTAAATTAAAAGCATTATAGAAAATGATCTATGTCTATATATATATGCATTAATTTTCTTGGTTGTTTTGTGGATTTGGAAAAGTTGAAATACTATAATTCAAGACTATTTCACTAGAATACCCACACTTGCTGAGAAAATTATGTTTGCCAGTTATTTATTACTTGTTTTATGGATCATCAGGCTTGTGCCAACCACTCACGCCCATACAGGTAATGATGCGGAATATTTATTAAATACTGTTTTAAAACGTGATGCTACTTCTTTATCAAGAAATGCTTATTTAGATCTGGAAGCAACCTCTGGTGCAACAAATTATTGTTCAGATTGTGATAATGACGAAGTAATCGTTACGGTTGATGGTACTTCTACTATTTGGACAATTCTTCTTGATTCAACAATTTCAACATTGGTGACTACTACTAGTACCGAAAAAACAACATTAACTTCTTGTGGACAATCTTGCACCAAAAGTAAAGATGCTTCTAGTGTTTCATCGTCTTCAGCTTCATCATCCACTTCGAGAAGCTTAATTTTTAGAACTAGTACCAAAACTGTTACGGACACTACAACCTTGCCAACAGTTACCGAAATTAATACATTTACTACGACCGACTCTCATATTGTACTTGTTTACACTGATATTAATTCTGAATCTACTATAACAGGAGACTATACTTTCATAAAGAACAAAAATACCAGAACTGTTATAATTACTGATTATGTTACTAGTACTGTTGGTGGTGAAACTCAAATAGTAACTCAAACAACAACTTCTGTTGTTTATGAACTAGTTGTGACCTGCCCAGATCATGATTTTGCAACCACATTGACTGGCAGTGAAACGTTTGTCCCACCAACGACAGCACCAAAACCAGTTGAGACACCATCTCCAGAACCATCAACTACAATTTTAAGTATTAAATCTGAAAGTTCTGTACCGTCTGCCACTACTTCAGTTTTGGATACTAGTATTACTTTAGAAACAAGCAGTTCTTCTATTGAATTTTCTACTTCAACTCAAGAATCTTCCAGTATTGGACCTTCTTCATCTAGTTCCATCGGTTCATGTACTAGTAGCTCAATCTCAACTGAAGAATCATTGAGTACTACTAAATTGCTGTCCAGTTTCACAAGTATTTCATCATGGGAAGAATTGTCATCTAGTTTCACCCAATCAACAACTAGCTCAAATGCTGAACCTTCATCTAGTTTTGCCGAACTGTTTACAACCGAATCACTATCAAGCACCATTGAAGCAACATCAAGTATGGAAGATATATCTAATAACTCTGTTTTGACAAGCTCTATTTTCAGTGAAACTACAACAAATGAAAGCTCCTCCTACACTGATGAGCCTTCCAGTAGTGAAGAAATTACCAATACTTATGAACCAAGCTCGTCCACTGAACTGTCTACTACCGATCAATTTTCAAGCTTGTTATCATCATCGTTGCCAGTGACATCAACATCAAGTACAACCATCTCTTCTGCTACTCCAATCACAACAGTTTTATCTACATCAATAACTAGCCAAGATACAAATTGTGAAGCAACAATCACCAACATTTCAACAAATACACTAATTGAAACAATTACTGTCAATGGGAATACAACAATATACACTGAAACTCAATTATCGACATATTTAACATCAAATACAAGTATCAATTGTCCCAACACAAATAGTGCCACTACTACAACAACACAGGTTATTCCTACCGCTACAACTGAACAAATTCATACTACTACACTAAATGGATCAATTATTGTTTCTACTGAAACTGCAACATTAAAAACTACAGTGATTATTACTCATTGTCCTGAATGTACCAATGAGTCATCAACTAGTGAATATAGTTCATCTTTAAAAGCTGAATCTAGTCAACAATCAATTCCAACTATTGAATCAAATTTACTGGAACTATCAGTGTCGTCTACTTTATCATTGGTGGAATCCACTGCTAGTGGTAAATGTCTGGGATTAACAACAACAACATTTACGTCTATTGTTTCTACAACTACTGAATCAATTTATACTATAACTTCTAATGAATCAACTTTTGAAATGACAACAACGGTAACTAATATAGGCACAATTGTGATAACTACATGTCCAACTATCACTCCTGTTAGCTCATCATATTCAAGTAGTGAAAGTTTATCATCAAGTGTTTCAACATCATTATTGACTGAATCAAATTCAACTATTCTGCAATCAACTGTTTCAACTGATAAGTCAAGTTTAACAAATGATAACCAAATATCAACAGTCTCAACAGAAACACCATTAACGTCAATTACAATTATTGAAACTACATCAAAAACAACAGAATCATTATATACAACAACATCAAATGATTCTACACATATTTTCACTACAACTATAATTGATGTTCAAACTAATACGATAGTCACTTGTCCAACAACAACATCAACTTTAACGCTGTCACACACTTCTGATAATGAAAAACCAGCTTCATTGTCATCGTCTTCATTGATTGAATCTGATCATATTGCTGATGGTACTACAACTTCAACTACTTTCCAATCAACTAGTACTACTACAGTTGATCATCATTGTTCTTCATGTTCAGAAATATTGTTAAGCACATCTTCTTCAATTATAGGAAACAAATCAACTTCAACTAGCATTAGTTCAATTGAGACATCTGCTAGCAGCAGCTATCATTCAAGTGAACCTGAAGTCATGTCATCATCAAGTTCTACCCTGATTAAGCAGTCTAGTGATTCTATTCCGTCAACCAGTCAAACACATGTATCGACTACTTCTTCTTCTGTTAGTTCTTTGGAAACAACAACAACAACAACTGAAAATTCACCAACAAGTAACGGTTTTTCAAGTTCGTCAATTGTCACTAGTGTTAATGTTCCCGATTATGTGTCACTGAGTGTTTCTAGCACCTCTAGCACCACTTCTTCTCCATCTACTGAATCTAGTCTGAATGGACTTGTTAGTACAGTTACTGAATCATCGACTGCTAATGAAAATACGAGTGAAATTACTACAATTGATAATACTTCAATCACTTCAGAAAAAGTCACCGGTACCAATAGTAATCCAAAAACTTCAGAAATAATTAAAGATGCTACTATTACCACTAGTGGTAATGTTGAATCATTACATTCAACAACTCCGATATCAAGCACTAGTATAATCAGTACCAATGCTATCAGTTCATCAGACACTACAACGTTAACTATAACCAATACATTAACATATTCAATTGATTCAATTACCACTATGAAAACTAGTTCGATTACTACAGCACCACCACCACCACAACAGAAAGAAAGTTCATCAGTATTGAGTTCATCGTTAATCATTAATAGTTCTACACCTACAATTATACCAACTATAAATATACCAATAACTTTTGAAGGTAATGCAAATAGTTTAGGGTTAAAGAATGGTGATAATAGTTGGATTATTGGAATTATGATGATTGGATTATTGATGATTTAGTTAGCTACTTTCTCTTTATTATTAATACTTATTTCGGTTTTTTTTTTGTTTTTTGTATTCAGATACATATACACTTTATACTACTGTTCAAACATACTCTTTAAAATATATGTTTATTATTGTTTTTATAATTCATTTTACTGTTCTTCTTTTTTTTTGCAACTCCATTGAGTTAATTTGGTTGGGTTAAATGTATGAACTATAATAATGTGTCGGATTAATTATGGAACGAGACGACGAGAGGGTGCGGCGGCGCAGTAACAGCAAATGAATAGATACTGGGTCGGGTTGTAACGGAATAGTTATCCCGTATAATACACTAAAAGCAATATTTAGAACTGAGTCAGAAAAAAAGTAATAGTATTTGACAGCGGAATCACCAGTAAGAGTACAAAAGGTTATACAGAAACAGGATTCTATATATATATATACAGGTTTTTATCAAAGGAATCTGAATCCCATTAAAAATTAAGGCGTTTTGAAATTGTAGATTTATTTTTTTAATAATAAAACCTGTCTTAATCTTGACATGTGATATCTATAGAAGGAAATGAAACAAATGTTGTTTTCTTGAATGATAGTGGGGCTAAAAAAAACAATAATTACATACATATATATACATTAATAATGAAATTTCTTCTTAATCAAAATCTAGGAATCTAATTTGTTAATGATAAGATGGAAATATGAATGGTAACTACTATAGTAGATTTAGTTGTTGTTAAGGGGAACCAACAAATCCACACGCACAAGTAAGATAATTTTTTAAGGCATTATACACATTCACTCTCTCTCTCTCAAACCATACATTATCAATTAATCAATTCATTCTCTCTCTCCTTGGTCTCTCCCTATTTCATCCTATCAATAATCCTAACAGTTAATTGGTCGGATTAACTTCTATGCAGGTCGCAGATGACTCGTTGAAGATATAAATTTCTTTTTTTTTTTTCTTGCCTAGTTTGTGCATATATATTCGTTATCTATAATACTATATGCAGGATACACTTACTAACAATAGAATTAAATTATTGCGAAAAAAAAAAGTGCTCAGTTCACCCAAACCAATATCCATCACTGTTAATGTATCTGTCGAGATGTTTTTAAAGTATTCAAACAAGCGAATAATAAAGGGGCTTATTAAAAGAAACAATATGTAATTGCGTTATACTAATTTTTATAGAATCCGGGGGGGACATCTAAGAGTAAGAAGGTCATCTCTATTTAAACAAAGTTTCACCTTGTAGTTGTTGTTGTTGATTGCGATGGGTTTAAAAGCTTGAAACGAGTATTACAAGAAAAAATTGATAAAAGAATATAGGAGAAGTTTATAACAAGTTATAGGATTTGTTAAAGATGATAATGATGATGATGATGATATTGTCATTAGGTTGTTAACTTGTAGTACCGAGCTTTTTAGAAATCTTCGAATAAGAAGAGTTTAGATTTTGCCATAATTAATTATAATAGCTCTTTTATCTAAAACAAATCAATTTGCACAAACCCAAAAAAAAAAAAATTTCAGTTCTTTTTATCAACAAAATATATCCCATACATACATACATACATTAATCTATCAATGATATTTGTACTATTTTGTTAATCCTTAATATATATATATATATTTCATAGTTCCCCTTTTAATTTTTTATAAAAAATAATTTGTATTCTTCTTTAACCTTCTTTTTCTTTTTTATTTTAACAAATATTTATTCATTCATTTGTATACCATTTGTTTATTTTTTTTTTTCAACCATTACTACTATAATACTGTCTATCACCTGACTAACTATCTAACTAACTACTAGTACATCAACACCAGTTCAACACATTTTTAATACAAACAAAAAACATAATACCTATAGTAGTCTATACACATCATGTCAGCAGAAGAAGTAATACAATACATTTCTAGAAGGAAATTATTCACGGAAAATAATGAATATAATGAAAGTTATTTATTACTATTTACAATTGCATCATCAATGATTTGGATCATGATACCGGGTTTAGCATTTTTATATTCTGGATTAGCAAGAAGAAAATCGGCATTATCAATGATTTGGATAGTTATAATGTCATCATTTGTTGGGATCTTCCAATGGTATTTTTGGGGTTATTCATTAGCATTTAGTGATACTTCAAAAAATTCATTTATTGGTGATTTACATTTTTTCGGGTTTAAAAATTTATTAGGTGCAAGTGATGATAAAACAACTTATCCAGATATAGCATATTCTTTATTTCAATTACAATTCTTATTAGTGACTTTAGCAATTATAGCTGGTGGTTGTATTGCTGAAAGAGGAAGATTTTTACCAGCATTAGTGTTTATGTTTTGTTGGGCCACCGTGGTTTATTGTCCCGTGGTTTATTGGATTTGGGGTGGTGGTTGGGCCCTGTCGTATAGATCAGGTGCTTTAGATTATGCTGGTGGTGGTCCCGTGGAAATCTTATCGGGTATGTCAGCATTTGTTTATTCAGCATTTTTGGGGAGAAGAAATGAAACTTTAATGATTAATTATCGTCCTCATAATATTTCGACAATTTTTTTGGGAACATCATTATTATATGTTGGTTGGTTATTTTTCAATGGATTTTCTTGTGGTAATCCTTCACTTAAAGTAGCTTATTCAATGATGAATACTCATTTATGTGGAGCTTTTGGAGCCATATCTTGGTGTTTATTGGATTTCCGTTTGGAAAATAAATGGTCTATGGTAGCAGTTTGTTCTGGGTGTATTTCTGGTTTAGTGGCTGCTACTCCTTCTTCAGGAATGATTCCATTATGGGCATCAGTAATATTAGGTATTACTGCTGGGATAGTTTGTAACTTGTCGACTAAAATCAAATATTTATTACATGTTGATGATTCATTGGATGTATGGGCAGAGCACGGTATGGCCGGAGTTGTTGGATTGATTTTCAATGCATTATTTGGTTCAGCTACAGTTATTGGTTATGATGGAGTTACTGATCATCAAGGTGGTTGGATTGATCATAATTGGAAACAATTATATATTCAAATTGTTTATATTTTGGCCACAATGGCTTATTCGGGTGTTGTTACTGCCATATTATGTTTTGTCATTAATAAAATCCCTGGATTACACCTTAGAATCGATTATAATGGAGAAGAAGCTGGTGTTGATGAAGATCAAATTGGTGAATTTGCTTATGATTACGTTGAAGTGAGAAGAGATTTCTTGGATTGGGGGATTCCAACCGTTAATCCTACTTATCAAAACCTGATCAATGATCATCAACAACAACAACAGCCAGAGGTACCTGAAATAACATCACAACAGAAGAGAGTAGGTGGTGGATTATCTGGAATTGAAGAAACTGAAGAAAAACAAGTACAAGGTATACCAATTAAAAGACAAACTCAAATTATTGATGGTACAACAACTCAAAGTAATTCTGATACAACATCAAATACAAGTATACAAGAGAAACATGATCCAGTGGAATATCGTCCCAGTTGATTAGTCAGGTGGATTTATATTTTTAAATTTTTCAATAATAATAGATTTCAGTTCGCTTTAAAACATAGGTTTATATATATATATAATATATATAGTTTCAAATAATAAAATATTTAATACTTTAGACTTTGTTAACATTAGAAGGGTAATAGACTTTGTTAACTTCGATAAGAGTGGGGAAAGTAATAATCTCTGTTGTTGTATTGCGTGATGTGGTAAACACTTAAAAGTTGGAATCACGTGAATATTTTTTCTTTCTTTTTTTTTTTAGCATATGGCACACGAAAACAAAAAAGAATCTGTTCCGTTAGTCCTAAAACAAAATAATTATTATGTTGCGATACCGGTCCTGTATATTCTTTGTTGCTGAATCGGAAATCTTATTTTGTTTGTTGAAAAAAAGGAAACGCCGTGGTAGTAGCAATAGTTTGTTCTGTCTAAATGCTACCAACTGGCCGTAAGGTGGTGGTGCGAACCAAAATAGAAAAAATTTTTCATTCTTCTTCGCATACTAATTACTCATTTACTCATTTACCCTTTTGTCCCCGAAATTGACTCACACAAATTTCATCATACTACTGTTAACTACTCACTACTACTTACTAACCAACGCCTAACTAAGAAAAAAAAAATTTATTTCTCCATATTAACATATTGGAATATATTTAAATTAAATTTTTCACCCTCTTTTTTTAAAAAGCAAATAAAAGTAAATTATTTCAAATTCCTTATTTTTCTTTTTGTTTTACTTCTTCTTCTTCTTCTTTCTTCTTTACAGATTCAAACTATTAATTCAAACAAATATGATTTCTCGTAATTTGAGAACTTCATCAACGAAAACCTTTTATGGTTCCATTTTAAGATCACAAATTAGATCAATATCGAAAAATAATTCTCAACAAGCTACTGCTCAATCAACTTCACGTCCACAACCATCTCCTGCTTTTAATACTGCTGATACATCTACTCAACCAATCATAAATGATCCAACTCTTAATAAACACCAATCTTCCGCTATTTCTAGAAAGAAAAAGGAACAATTAATGGATGATTCATTCATTGGATTAACTGGTGGTGAAATTTTCCATGAAATGATGCTTAGACATAAAGTTGATACCGTGTTTGGATATGCTGGTGGTGCTATTTTACCAGTATTTGACGCCATTTATAATTCTGATAAATTTAAATTTGTTTTA
Source organism: Candida albicans SC5314 (assembly GCF_000182965.3). NCBI lineage: Eukaryota > Fungi > Ascomycota > Pichiomycetes > Serinales > Debaryomycetaceae > Candida > Candida albicans. The sequence continues at coordinate 507,494 of NC_032091.1, forward strand.
CCAAGACATGAACAAGGTGCTGGTCATATGGCTGAAGGTTATGCTAGAGCTAGTGGTAAACCAGGAGTTGTTTTAGTCACTTCTGGTCCTGGTGCCACCAATGTTATAACGCCGATGGCCGATGCATTAATGGATGGGGTACCATTAGTGGTATTTTCTGGTCAAGTGCCAACTACTGCTATTGGTACTGATGCATTCCAAGAAGCTGATATTGTTGGTATTTCTAGATCTTGTACTAAATGGAATGTTATGGTTAAAAATGTGGCGGAATTACCAAGAAGAATTAATGAAGCATTTGAAATTGCTACTACTGGTAGACCTGGTCCTGTTTTAGTTGATTTACCAAAAGATGTCACAGCATCAATTTTAAGAGAATCAATCCCTATAAATACTACATTACCATCAAATGCATTGAGTCAAATCACTAAAAAAGCCGTTAGTGAATTCACTTCGGAAGCTATTAAAAGAGCGGCTAATATTTTAAATAAAGCTAAAAAACCAATCATTTACGCTGGTGCGGGGATTTTAAATAATGAACAAGGTCCTAAATTATTAAAAGAATTAGCTGATAAAGCTAATATCCCCGTAACAACAACTTTACAAGGATTAGGTGCATTTGATCAAAGAGATCCTAAATCTTTAGATATGTTGGGTATGCATGGATCTGCTGCTGCCAATACTGCTATTCAAAATGCTGATTGTATTATTGCCTTGGGAGCAAGATTTGATGATAGAGTCACGGGTAATATTAGTAAATTTGCCCCCGAGGCAAAATTAGCTGCTTCTGAAGGTAGAGGTGGGATTTTACATTTTGAAATATCTCCTAAAAATATTAATAAAGTTGTTGAAGCCACTGAAGCTATTGAAGGTGATGTCACCGCCAATTTACAATCATTTATTCCATTAGTTGATTCTATTGAAAATAGACCCGAATGGTTCAATAAAATTAATGAATGGAAAAAGAAATATCCTTATTCTTATCAATTAGAAACCCCTGGTTCTTTAATTAAACCTCAAACTTTAATTAAAGAAATTTCTGATCAAGCTCAAACTTATAATAAAGAAGTTATTGTTACTACTGGGGTAGGACAACATCAAATGTGGGCCGCTCAACATTTCACTTGGACTCAACCAAGAACTATGATTACTTCTGGTGGATTAGGTACTATGGGTTATGGATTACCTGCTGCTATTGGGGCTCAAGTAGCTAAACCAGATGCTATTGTCATTGATATTGATGGTGATGCTTCATTTAATATGACTTTAACCGAATTATCTTCTGCCGTTCAAGCTGGTGCCCCTATTAAAGTATGTGTTTTAAATAATGAAGAACAAGGGATGGTGACTCAATGGCAATCATTATTTTATGAACATAGATATAGTCATACTCATCAATCTAATCCTGATTTTATGAAATTGGCTGAATCAATGAATGTTAAGGGGATAAGAATTACTAATCAACAAGAATTGAAATCTGGTGTTAAGGAATTTTTAGATGCTACTGAACCAGTTTTATTAGAAGTTATTGTGGAAAAGAAAGTCCCTGTTTTACCTATGGTTCCTGCTGGTAAAGCTTTAGATGATTTTATTTTATGGGATGCTGAAGTTGAAAAACAACAAAATGATTTAAGAAAAGAAAGAACTGGTGGTAAATATTAGTTACCAAATTGGCTTCTTCTTCTTGTTTTGTATATCTATTATTCTTTTTATAAAAAAAAAAAGTCATTAAATATATTTAATTTATTAAAAATTTTTTTGTTAAACATCAATAAGGGGTTTGTATATATTGTTTTCAGCCGTATGTCTACTATAGAAGGTTTATTATGTCATTATCTATATGGTAGCGTAGTCCAAGATTTAGTAGACGTGATTGAAGAAATACGATAGTTGGAAGAGTGAAATACTGAATATATATATATATATATATATATAAATAAGTAATAATTAAATAACAAATATATAGTTCTGATTAATAAATTGATAAGTTTATTTTTTTTTTCCCAAAACAACATTTCAAATGTAATCCAAGTTAAACCAATAATCAAACCAGAAACTCTTTGAAAAATTAAGATTGAATTTGAATTTGGAATCCAAAAACCTACCTATCAATATAAACAAAATAAAACAAAAATAAAAGAAAACTTAAACGGTCGAAACTTCCCTCCTGTTACTTTATTATTGATATTTCAAATTCAAATCATTCATATAATCCAAAATAATAATTGGTGAAATAGTTATATGTTCAGAATATTGATTTTCTTTAGTTATATTAGCAGTATGATTTGATTTATTAGTAGGTAATACATCACGAAATATTAATGATTTATGTATACAAATTTGGTTTTCAATTCCCTCATCTTCTTTTTTGTTGTCCTTATTGTTGTTGTTGTCATTATGATTGGGTGACACTTTATTAATTCCTTCTTCTGCTTTTTCCTCTTCTTGTTTCTCATTATCTTCGTTTTCATCTGAATCAGATGGTAATATATCATGTAACATGGTTTTCCTAATCACTAATCTTGGCTTTTCATTATTATTATTATTATTATTAGTATCGATTATTTGTGATTTCTTGAATACTTTAGTATATGCTCGTTTAAATGTTTTCGATAATGGTGATTTATTAGATAAGGATGAAGTTTTGAATTTCCTATTACTACTACCATCACTACTATTACTAGTAGGGGCCTTGTTCTTATTGTAGAAGAAACTTGAATTTGAATTTGAATTTGAAGATGGAGAAATAGTATTATTGAAATATTTTATAGTGGGAGTAATTATTGTACTTGAATCATCTAAAAATCCTTCTTCTTCTTCATCATTGTTGTTGTTATTGTTTCGAATAAATAATTTTGATAATCTATGACTATTATGACCACTATTATTCTTTTCTGGTTTAATTGTTGATGAATCAGTATCATTTGTTATGATTTTAGTTGATTTATTATTAATTGAATTATTTCTAGTAAGGAGACTAGATTGTGTTTGATCTTGTTGAGTAGTAGTAGTAGTAGATTGTTGTTTGTGTCTACGTAATGAACCTAAAGAAAATCGTTTTTTCGAATTAAATGATGATAATGGCGATGGCGATGATGAATTCGATTGCATTGTTATCAGAATTAGTTAATCAATAAATCATCTGTAGATATGATAGTAGTATGACAAATTTTGATATTTAAGAAAACCCCCTTTAAGGTATATAAATCAATACTTAATTAAACTAATATACTTGTAGAAGAAAAGAAAGGAAAAGAAAAGTAAATATTTGTTAATCAAATTTTACATCACATATAACTATACAACAACAATAACAACAAAGAATAAAGAATAAATAAAATATCGGTTATACTAAGAGGGAATAAAGTAACATAAATTGTATATACAACCACAATATTACTCTACAAACCAAGACATACAAATACAAAACAAATACAAAACAAAACAAAGTGGAGCACACGCGGTCACCACAACTCGGCTAAATTTCCCCGTAATAAACTGTATCTTCAACCTTCTTTATATATTCTGCCCCCCCCACGCCCCCTAATAATTTATTCACTAGAAAGAAATACGTTTAAATAAACTATCGAGTCTATTCTTAAAGTGTATTATAACTAAAATTTATAGCTTATCTTTTTTATATCTAATATCGACTTTTCATGTGATTGAATAAATTTTAAAATCTATAAGCAATTGGTAGCATCATCTTTTCTTCTCCTCCAGAGAAAGTAGTGTAGAAGTTGATAAATTGTTTATCAGGGGAAACAATAACTTGACTTCTATAGCCAACAGCAATAAACTAATGTGATGAAGAACCAATTGTTAGATCACCAAGAAATTATAAATTCATGTTTTAAACCCCCACAAGAAGCCATTGATGATTTACAGAAGCACAAGGAACTGTTCCCACTTGGCTTTATAACATCAGATTGTTCGGCACTTGTCGACAAATATGGAACACTCAAGGTATATCAAGCCATCGATACCAGTTTAAACGAAACTGGTATAAGTCATGCAGAGATTTTGAGTCATTATCCAGAATATATCGAAAATGATTCATTTGAATGCTTCTCGCTGCAAATTACTATTTCAAACAAAGAAACAGGTTATACTTGTGAAGAATTGTTAAAATTAAGGGAGGAATTGATATATATCCATAGAACATTAGATTTTACAATTGTAAATAAACTCATGGCTTTTGTTACTTTCGTAGAGGAACCAGTATATGATAATAATTCATTAGAAATGATGACATTAACAAATTTAATCAACAATCTAGACTTAGATTTCAATGGCACTGTGGAACATATTAAAGTAGATCAATTTAAAAATCGACAATTATTATCATTCCAATTACCAATGTACATTAGATCACAAGCAAGAAGTTTATTCGAAACAAATTTCTTAAATAAAAAAGATAAAATAGTAAAAGAATATGATCCTGTGATTCTGTATACTCAACCTCCGGGTAAAAAGGGACAATCAGAAATTAAAGATTATGTTTGTTATTTTATTGTTGATCTTTATTCAGGGCAGATCCCTAAACGAAGAATCATTACTACTACTACTACTACTACCAAAAGAAAATCAACAAAAACAAAAGCAAATTCTGGTAAACAAAAAAATATACTAGATAAATGTACATCAAAAGTTGTATCAAGGTGTCGATTTTGTGCATATTGTAGAGCAATGACTCATACAAAATATCAATGTCCATTTATTAAACCTTGTACTAAATGTCGTATAAAAGGTCACAAAACATCTAGTTGCAAAAACGATACTTTGACTGCCGAAGAGGATACAAAAAATTTGGAAAAGAAACAATATTTCCCACCGTTACCAAATAAAGAGGTTCAAAGGTATACAGAGAAGGAATCTATAAAATCAAAAACTCTTAAGGAACCCAAAAGAGAGGTGAACATCTTGTTACTAAAGAAAAACCAGGTTATATCTACATAAAAACTCCCAATAACGTGGCTGGCTCAGAAGCATAATTCAGGTAAGATTTAAGCCTAACACAATAATGTGTATCTATTTCTCATGAATATAATCAGGCAGCTTTCCATCTTCATTTAATGAATAATTTGTAATCTTCTTGGTCCAGATCATCATCATATGTTGTGTATAATTAAATACCTGTATATAAGCAATACGTATTTGTTTTTGTATGGAAAAAAAAAAAAATTTGAGATTTATAAATAAATCACATCTCATCGGATTTTCTTAAATCATCACAATCTAATCTCATCAATTAATAACAATGGCTAGAAAGAAGTCTGCTGCCAAAAAGGCAAGAGAAGCTGCTGCTGCTGCTGCTGCTACTGCTACTACCACCAACTCAACTGAGAATGCCAAAGATATAAAATTTGAAAAACCATCATTACAAAAATTACCCCAAAATAAGAAAACTTTATCATCTTCCAAAGAGTCTGATCTTGATTCCGATGAATCCTTATCATCATCATCATCATCATCAGAGGAAGAAGATGAATATGGAGATTTAATTACTGAAGATGTTGAAACGGGGATTAATCAAGTTTTACAAACCATTAAAACTGATCCATCAAAATTATTAGATCCAAATGTCAAATTTTTTGAAGATCCCGAACTGATTGAATATAATGAAACAACAAAGAAACATAAACCATTATATATAACTGATTATAATCGTATGCAATTATTAGAAAAAGCAAAAGGGGAAAAACACCATGAAGATGAGGAAGGAGAAAATGGGTCTGTTCCATTTGATGATCAAAAAACTATTGATGGACAAAAATCATTTGTTACGGTTCAAAAAGAAGAAAAAGATCAACTTTTAGCAGAAATTAAAAAGGCATTTGATGAAGATGTCGAGGATGATAGTGATAGTGATAGTGATAGTGATGAGAAAGAGCAAGCAGAGAACAATGATGACGACGACTTTTTCCGTAAGAAGGAAGGGAAACGATCCAAAAATGAAGAAGATAAAGAAGAAATTGCTGTTGGTGGTAGTGGATCAAATTTACCTGATCCAAATCAAGATCAACAAGGATTTTTAAATGCTTTTCTTGATCTGAAAGCATGGATACCTAAAAAGGGAGATAAAATAATCAATTTAGATAAAATTGATCAAACTGATGAAGAAGAATTTGATGATGCCGTTGAAAAATTTGAAAATGCTTATAATTTCCGTTATGAAGATCCTAATGGAGGAGCAGAAATTATTAGTTATGCACGTAATCAAGCAACATTAAGACGACTGAAAACTAATCTGCGTAAAAGACAACGTGAAAAACGACAAGAATTAAAACGTCAAGAAGATGAAATTGTTCAAGATTTATTGAAGAAAAAGAAAACTGCTACTGTTAATAAAGTTATGGATCGATTAAGTAAAATTAAACAAGCCATTGGCGGTGACAACATAAATGTTGATGATAAAACTATTGAAAGAGTATTTGGAGATTCTTTATTAAATGATGATTTTGATGATGCTGATTGGGATAATAAAATGGCAGAAATTTTTAATGAACAATATTATGAAGCTGAATTGGAAAAACCAACTTGGGATGATGATGATGATGAAATTATGGGTGGTGATATAAACAGTGATGAAGAAGACGAAGAAGAACAAGAAGAGGAAGAGGAAGAAAAAGAAGAGGATAATGCATCTGAGGAACCACCACATAAAAAATCCAGGAAAGATTTACTTAAAGCTAAAAAATCTGCCAAAAAAGAAAAACAATCTCTTAAAGAAAAAGCTCAAGCAATAGTAGAAGCTAATACATTAAAATTAATGGATGAAATTGAAGAAGAAAGAGGTCGTCAACGAGAAAATGAACATGGTAAAGAAATCAAATTTAAATATCGTGAAGTATCACCAGAAACTTTTGGTTTAACTACTAGAGATATTATATTAGCTGATGATAAACAATTGAATAATTTCATTAGTATTAAAAAATTTGCTCCTTATCGTCCTAAAGAATTAAGATTAAAAGATAAACGGAAATATACCAAGAAGAAACATTTACAAGAATGGAAAAAAGAAACATTTAAAAATTTGAAATTACCTAAAGAAATTGAACAAAATGGAAATGATGATAATAGTAATGAAATTTGGATTCCTAATGAAGATGGATTTGATACAAATTATTCAAACAAGGGTAAAAATGATAAGAAAAAGCACAACAAGTCAAAGTCAAAGTCAAAGACAAAGTCAAAGACAAAGACAAAGAAGCATGATGATAAACTGGAAAATAAGAATGATTTGAAGATATCATCAAAATAAATAAAGAGGTTGAACACTTGCTTCAATGAGTATATAATATTATAGATATGTATGTATGTACAAATATATAAACCAATTGCTCAGTTTAACCTGTATTCTTTTTGTTGGTCTAACTAAAATCTCAATACATGTTAGCTGTTGTTGTACTTTCAATTATTATCAAGGATGGTTCTATAAACAACTTCATTTGATTCACCTTCAATTTTTTCTTTTTCAAATAAATCACTACCTAATTCAATTAATCCCGTTTCAGCAGCATAAACCGCCCAATGATCTAATAATTCATTTAAAATGGTTTGATACTCTGATGATGATTCACTTAAATCATTAATTTCACCCGGATCTTCAATTATATTAAATAATTGCCATTTTTCCGGTCCAAATGGTTTTGGAATGTAAATGGCTTTAAATGAACCTTTTCTAATTGCTTGTTGACCAAATAATTCCCAACCAGTAACGGTATTTTCATCATGAACTTGATCAGTTTTATTAATCAAATAATTAACCCATGATTTACCTCTTGGTTTAACAACTTGACGACCTTTATAAGTTTCTCCTGGATGTGATACATTAGCTAATTCTAATATTGTAGGTAAAATATCCATCACCGTTGTGAATTCTTTAAGAATCTTGCCACCGTCACCGTCACCATCACCATCACCGCTACCACCACCAGAAACGGCAGAAGAAGAAAATAAATTTGGATAATGAATGATTAATGGACATACAATTGCTCCTTCAGTAGACCACATTTTATACATTGCATGAGGAGCAGTTGCTGCTTGAGCCCATTGATCACCATAATAAGTGAATGAATTTTTATTACCAATATTAGATAAACTATTATCATAATATTCATCGATAAATTTATTAATTCTTTGATTAGTTAAAGGTAATGCTTCCATTAACATACCTTCAGCTCCATTATCTGACATAAATAAAATAAATGTATTATTTAATTCATCAATTGAATTTAAATGATCAATTAATCGACCAATATTTTCATCTAAAATTTCCACCATAGCAGCATAAGTTTGCATGATTTTAATTTCTTTCAATTTTTCCAACAGAGTTAATTCATCCCATGATTTACGAATAGTTTTAATTGGATGAGGAATTATATTTGTATCAATTAATCCTAAATTTTTGGCAGATTGTAATCTTTTTTGACGTAATTCTTCTGGTCCATTATCATAAACTCCATTATATTTGGCAATTTTATCTTGTGGTGCTTGATAAGGCCAATGAGGAGCTGTATAAGTAATCATTCCGAAAAATGGTTTACCTTCAGGGGTTTCTTTAATAAATTCAATGGCTTTATCAGTGAAATAATTTGTTGAATAAAAATCATCGGGTAATTCAATTTCCGGTTGTAATAATTCTTTATCATCTTCAACGTAAATTGCTGGTAAAAAGGGGATTTGATTACCTTGTGAATCTCTGGTAATATATTTATAATGATTACCAGCACCAGGTAATAATGTAAAACTTTTATTGAATCCTCTTTTATTGGGCCAATAAGGTTTTTTCAAACCTAAATGCCATTTCCCAGAAATAAATGTATGATATCCATTATCTTGTAAAATTTCTGGTAAAGCAACCACTTTATCATTTAAATAACCTTCATAACCGGGTTGATTATTGAATTTTTCAGGATGACGTTGAGCAAATTCAGCCATTTGTCCTAATCCAGCAATATGATTATCAGTACCACTTAATAACATTGATCTTGTTGGAGAACAAGCTGAAGCAGTATGAAAATCAGTTAATCGAACTCCATTGGCACCAGTAGCTAGTTTATTTAAATTTGGAGTATTGATTTCACCTCCAAATGGTGATAAATCGGTGAAACCTAAATCATCAGCAACAATGATTAAAAAATTGGGTTGTTTAGATGAGGAAGAGGTTACTGTCATAATATGTGATGGTAATTGATATATAAAATGTCGGAGAAATTAAAAGAAGAAGTTTGAAACTTTAAAAAGGAAATGTACATCATATATATATATATGGGAAAACCAACAATTAGTTAGTCAACTTCAGGATAATAATAGAATCAATCAATCCATTGCGTAATCATTGAATATTGAATATTAATATTGAATATTAATATTGTTAATTGGTAATTACAGGGAAAAGATTTGAAAAGTGAGCCACAGTTTATTTTTAAGTTTGTGTATGAGATTTTCAAAGATTTCTTTGATCCCCCCATCCCATCCCCTATTTCACCAAAATTTCTTCAAACCTCAATTTCAATGGATTTCGACTAATGATAATGATTATACTGATATTACTTTTGTCAATGAAGTTGTGGGATGGTGTTTAGATCAAAATATATATATATATATATATATATATATATATACTGAATTTACTGATTTGTTTTCAATGTTTATTTTCCTCCAATTCAAACAAAATGGGATCATATTTAGGGACTCGTCATATTAGTTAATTATTTGCAATATTGATAATAATGATAATAATTTAGATAACTTATATTTTATTTCAAAAACAAAAGTACCAACAAATGCCGATATATATCCCCTTCTCCCCTCCCCCTCTGTATGAAACCTCTGAATTATAATATTTCTTTATTCCTTCTTTAAAAACTTCTTTTACATCCTATTAATTTGACTCTCCAATTTAACACAACTCGTAAAAATAAATGTTTATAGTAAATAATATAACTCTTTCCCTAAATAAAGAAGAAGTTAGTATACGATACGATTATATACAATTATAAATATGATGATTGATGACTACTATTATCATTTACTATTGTTACTTCTATAAAAAGTATATGTATATACAACTCCATCATGACAATAAAAAAAAAAAAAAACAAACCATCAAACTCTGTGGCATTTCTTTGATTATTCTTATTCATATTTATTGGGGAAACTAATAATTGATTTATTACCACCATGTTTTTTTAAACCTAAACTTCTAATTGATCTTCTTGATGAATGATTAAAAATTGGTCGATTACCATTATTTTGTCCTTCAATTGAATTATTCAATTTTTTCAACCACCATTGAGCAAATATAAATGATCCAATAATTATAAATATTAATACTCCAACAATTCCGAAAAACCAACCTAAATTTTTCCCACCTTCACCAGGGACTCTTACATTCATACCAAAAAGTCCCGTGACTAAATTTAATGGAACTAACATTGTCCCAATCAAAGTAATTTTAGAAAACATTTCGGTGATTTTATTATTGGAATTGAATGATTCAACTTGTAATTGAGCTAAATAATTTGAATGTGAACGACTGAAAATTTTTTCATAGGCTAATAAATTTTGAAACATGGTGATTATATGATCTTGAATATCACCTAAATATAATGCAATATCAGCTCTTGGACGTGCATCAGGGATGGGGAAAGATTTGTTAGTGATACCATGTTGTTGTTGTTGAGGTGGTGAAGGTGAACCAGTAGTGTTAGTATTAGTATTAGTATTATTTCCAGTTGGATTGGGACCAAAATTAATTCCTCCTACTCCTACTCCTCCACCAGTTGAAGTTCCTAAACTATTAAGATTCAAAGTTGAATTAATTGGTGAAGTAATAATAGGGTTAGGTGGTGGTGGTGGTGGGGCCTGTTGTTGTTGTTGTTGTTGTAAGTTATATTGACGTTGATAATAACCAGAAGAAGAATTAGCTTCTTCTTGACATCTTTTAGCAAACATTTTAATGACATCAGCTTTACCTGATAATAATCTCATTAAAGTCATGACTTTTCTTCTTGATTCACCAATTCTTTGTAACATACTACTAAAATCAGTATCTCTAGCAGTGAAAACGGCATCTTCAATGGCATCAGCTTCATATTCAATTCCATGAATCACGGGGGCAAAACCATCGGTAATTTCATCGATTAAGGCATAACATAACCAATCAGCACTAACATCGACATAATCTCTCAATTGACGAACTCTTCTTCTAACATTTGCTGGATGAGAAATTGGTGAAAAATGGAACGTTAATATACCATCATGGAAAACAACAATATAAACATTTATCGGTTCTAAATAATCTTCAGATTCTTTATCAGCTTCAAAAGTATGGAAACAAACAAAATAATAACTTTTAAATAATTCAACTTTTTCACGAGTTTCTTGCATTCGAATATCTTCGGCAGTTAAAGGATGAATACCAAATGCTTTGGCCAACATTTTCATTTCCGAATCAGTAGGACAAGTACAATCTAACCACCAAGTTTCTTCACCATTTCTAAATAAATCTCGAACAGATTGACCTGGTGATACTAATGATGGAATATCGGGGGCATGAATAGTTTCTTCTGATTCAGAATGGAAAAGTGAAAATCTATCAGGTAATGAACCTCCATTAATCCCATCAGAAATTCTTGCTCCACCAAATTTCACCTGCCCAGATCCAGATCCAGAAGTAGAAGATGTAGATGAAGTTAATGATAATTGATCATCATATTTGTAAGGTGGTTGTTGTTTAGTCTTCAATTCATAAATTTCTTCTGAAGATGAAGAATTTTCATGAGTAAATTCAAATCTTGATAATGTTTTCTTTAAAATATTTTTTGGAGTATATTTTAATGCTGCCATACTAGAACCACTACTACCATCACCACCATTATTTTTTTTATTATTATTACTGTGATGATGATATGGATGACGAGATGCACCACTAGTAGTATTAGTTTTGGAAAGATTTTGAAATTCATCAATACGCAGAATATTTTTAGCAATCATTTGTTTTTGTAAATAAGCTTCTTCTCTTTCTTCTCTAATAAATTCATCAATTTCATCAAAATCAATTCCATTAACTCTAATATGATCACCAACCATAGGAAAACAAACATCTTCTTCAGTTTCTTGAGATGATCTTGATGCATGAGAATCAGCTTCACTATCAATAGATGAACGAGATGGTCTTCTACCACCACCACCAGCAGTAGCAGTGGCAGTGGCAGTGGCGGTAGTACCAGTTCCAACACCAAGGGTTGTAGCACCAATACCAAGTTTCATATGATTAGCAGTGGTGCTAGTAGTATTAGTAATATCTTCACTATCATTAGTTTTCATTTTTGTCATGGGACTAACTAAATCATTTTCAAAATTATTAGAATTATTACGACCAATAGTTTTCTTTTTAATTAATGGAGGTAAATTTTCCAATTGAGATTTTCTTCTTGATTTATTAGCATTAGTAATAATTGGGGTTGGAATTGGAATTGGAATTGGAATTGCAAGATGAGTATGATTATTAGTAGAATTGTCGTCAGTATTATCTTTTAAATAAAAATCTTTACGTAATGAACTCATGTTATAATTACGATTTTTGTGACCGCTGTTAATAGTATCATCACCACCAGATAAACTCATAGGGTTGGTAATTCTATCTTTATCGGTAAGATTAGATTTTTTCTTAATTGAAGAACCAGATTTACGAGTCAATGGTTTAGCATTATCTGATGTAATCTCTTGATGATGTTGTTGTTGTTGTTTTTCGCTTTTTACAACTTCTGATTCTAATTCTGGTTTTAATTCCAACTCATCTTCACTATCACTAATGGCACAATCATTAGTGATTTGATTTCTATGATCATCCAATACTTCATCAGATCTAGGAATAGGTTGATTAGTAGTTGAATTTTGATAATAACTTTCACTATCGGACATGGCTGGGAAGAAAAAAAAAAMAAAAGGGGAGATATACTCTTAATTATATTTATTTATTTATTTATTTATATTTGTAGCAATTTCTGGTAAATATTATTATAGTTGTTAGACAACAAAAATAATTTTCATAGCTTGGGTAAAAAAAAAAAAAATGGAAGATCTTAATATTAAGAACTAAGGACTGAGGACTGAGGACTAGTGACTGTTTAATTAATCAACAATATATGACTTAATAAATTGGACTAGACTAGGAACAGGGGGGTGTTGTGTTGAACAGTTGAAAATATGAAGTTTTTTTTAATATGTTATGTTTATATATTATATATTATATAGAATATTGAATACTGAATACTGAATTGGGGGCGAGGGGGGGGGGAAAGGGAATGTGAGTGTGGGTAGGGGAGGAATACTAACAAATAAATTTAACTTCTGTTAATCATGTATGATGAATAATAAATAGTTAATTTATTTGAATTATACCAATGATATATCATATATGGTTGATAAAAAAAAGAATACTATTAGTTGATGAAAGATCAATGGGATGGGATGAATGGGATGAGATGAAAGATGAGGGAAAAATTTAATTCAATTTATACTTCAATTCAAAGAAAGAGAAAGAAAGAGAAAGAAATTTGAATGATTTTTTTACAACACGCACACGCACACGCACACAGAAATAAGAAAGAGGTGTGAGAAAATTTTCATTTTCTTCCCCTCCCCCTCTTCAAACAACTAATGAAATCAATATGAGATATGAAATAAACTAAACTCTCTCTACAAGTTAATTATAATAATAATAATAATAATAATAATAATAGTTAATCAATTCCCAACAAATAGAAAAGAAAGGGAGGAGAAGAAGAAGAAGAAGGAGAATAGGAATAGGAATAGGAATAAGAAATAATATTAATCTGATTTAAATGAAAGTGGCTGAAAATGAAAAAAATGAAAAAAAAAAAAAAAGAAATTTAAAAAAACAGAGGAAATAATTTAAAATCCAACACACACACACACACTGTTTGTTTTTACACTTTTGACTTTTATTATAGTTTCGAAGAGTTTCCTAGGAACTTGAGAACTTGTAGGATAACGCTAATAAGAATGGTGTATTTCTTAATTGAAAGTTATAATCGTAAAGATATATTGTATAAAAGATAATTGATTAAAGAAAAGATATAAAAAGTACTATAAAAATAAGTATTGTAAAACAAAGTATATAAAATCAAGCAAAATAGAATATTTGCACACAAACTAAAAGTAGTGCAAAATTAACAAAAAATGTAAAATACAACATCACACACACACTCTCTCTCTCAAATTGATTTTGATTTTCTCAACTTACGCAGAAAGAAATTGATTAAATTAAGATTAGATTTTTATTTTTATTTTTATTTTTCATTTTTATTTTTACTTTTACTTTACGGGGAAATTTGATTTACACTTGTGTATTATTACTATTACTAACTACTAACTACTACTAACTACTACTATTGCTTATAAGCCTTATTTACTAGTTTTTATTTTTTTTTTTGGTCTTTTCCTCTTTCCCTCCCCTCCCCTCTCCTCCCATCTACTTCATTAATGATGCTCTTGTTGTTGGTGTATTTCTTTTTCTTTTCTTTTTTTTTTAAGGTTACATTTGACTTTTTTAAACTTTTTATAGAGAAAAAGAAGAAGAAACTGTAGAATAAGTATAATAATTAACAACAAAGAGAACAACCTGGCGGGAAGAAATAGATAGTGGTGGGGCGGATTATACAAGAAAATAAAAAAAAAAAGGATCTTAAATTTAAAAGACTTTGGACAATGTAACAACAACACTGGGAAACTCAAAAATTTCTTTGTTTTTTTTTTTTTTTTCCTCTCTATTTATTATTAATCAAAAAGCCTATATCACACATATCCTTCTTCTACTTATTCTGAGTGTATATATTTGTAAACTATACTAGCTTAATAATTCAGTTAAAAACTAATTCCGTCTAAATTTTGAAAATCAAAAAAAAAAAAAGTCGTGCCAAACAAAACTAAAATGAAATTACTGCAAAAAAATTTTCAGCCTCATTTTGTTATGACACTCGCTCCTCTCTCTCGTCTTACTTGTCTCATACTGGAGAAGGGGGGACGGGGGGGGGGGACCACGTTTCTTCCTTTCTTTTCCTTTTCTACATTATAACAATAAACTACTATTATTACTAATCTTATTCCTCTATCAATTTATAACTGTACATTCTAATAAATCTTCTTATCTTAGTTTTTTTATGAGATTTGTTTTTACTAAAGTTTTGTTTTGTTTTTTTTTTTCGGTCTAAACCTGAAAACATCAAGCAATGAATAAATCAATAAATCCCGCAAGGCTTTAGATTTAGAAAAAAGAAAAAAGAGTAACACCTTAAATAAAGGGTAAAAGGGGTTTGGTTTCTTTATTAATTTCATATTTAAGAAAAGAGTTAGAGACAGGGGAAGAGCGATTTATGCTTTTATTTGATCTTCCATAGTTAAAAACTATCAAAACCAGCGGATTCATTTCATTTCATTTCATCTCATTTCATCTCATCTCATCTCATCTCATYTCATCTCATCTCATCTCATCTCATCACTTGTATTGTTTGTAAGCCTCCAAAACCGTTTCTTTTTTTATATACTCTTCTGCAAGTCAACTCTCCTAAAAAATAAGCCTTTTCTCTTGTATAATAAGATTCTTTTTTTCTGTTTGTTTGTTTGTTTGGTCTATTTTTCTTTTGGACATTAAAGAACATTTTGAATCAGGAGAAAGGAAGGAGTGGGGGGGARGGGGGGGTTATATTCACATTGAAGACAAAGAGAAGTTTTAATTTGGTTACATAAGAACTTTAGTTTTACAAACTAGTAAGTTTGAATTTATATTCTAGAGTGATAACAATTATATTATGCCTCAAAATATTGATAATTACTATTAGTATTACTATTTTTAATTTGCATGTGGCTTAAACAAGTAAAAATACTCGTAAATTACATCAACTTCTATATGAGTTATATATCTCAGTGGTTTTTTGTTAGTGTTGGTCATTTACTTAATAGGGGGGGAGGGGGGGGGGCTTGTTAAACCCGAATTAATATCTTAAATCCCTCATTATTTATCCCTCTTTTCCTCCCTCCTGTTAGAACTCTTTGTTAGCCCACAATTTCCACCTGTAATTTCTATTTTTAGTATCTTTTAATGTCATTCACATCTGATATACTTCTATTTATGGAAATATAATAATTCAATATGGTGGAAAAATAGATCAAACAAAAAAAAAAGCACTTGGTAGCGTGATAATTATTAGAATACTTTTTTTGAACTGATAATGAATTAAAATTAATACTAATTGAAAACTAACAATATATATATATATATAGTTGATTTCTAGATTCTAGAATTGAATATCGTTTATTCTTTTTTTTTAAAAAAGCTAGGATCTCCATCTGTTGAGTTAATTCAAATTGTTTCTATAATGTCTTGTAATTTTCAAAATTATGATTAGGAGAATCTCCATGACGCGTTGCAAAAAAAAAAAAAAAAAAAAAAATAGAAACACGACCACCACGACCACCACCATCCATCACCCACAAACTGAAGATGATAATTGTTTCAATGATCTTTGTTTATTAAAAGAACTTTAGAAAGCGACATATTGATATAAACAACAACAACGACACAGGACTATCATAACTAATAAGATGGCAACATATGCAAAACGACGTAATGGTAATGGTGGTGGCAATACATTCAAACGAGCTCGATTGTCAACATCAAATAGCAACAACAACAACAACAACAACAACAACAACAACAACTCTTCAACATCCACATCCACATTATTGTCACCTATATCCAAAAGATCCATTACTAAATCAATTAACAATAAAATAAATAATAACAAGAATGGTCAAGGACAACTATATGATGATTTTTTGGAAATTTATAATTTTCAGACAGATACAAAATCAAATGAAGATAAAAGTACGAATAGTCAATTAGATTTATTTGAAATGCCAGACATTGATGGTGATAAGTCAATATCAAGGCCAAAGAAGATAAGTGATGATAGTATTACTGGTGCTTATAAAAAGAAAGTAACATACAATAGGCTGAATAAACTGAAATCAAAATCAAACTCAAACTCAAACTCAAACTCAAACTCAAACTCAAACTCAAACTCAAACTCAAACTCAAACTCAAACTCCAAACCAAAACCAAAACCAAGACCAAAACCAAAACCAAAACCAGTATCAAAAAATATACTGAAAATCAATCAAACTTCTAATATTAATCCATGGAATGAATTATTAGATAATATAGAAGAATCAACTGTATATCTACCCAAAATATCTTTAATTGATGATGAAAATGAATCAGATGAGAATGATCAAGTTCAAATAGGTGTCAATAAAGCTCAAGAAGGAGGAGAAACAATTACAACAACTAGTATTATAAATTTACCTATATTATTAAATTTTGATAATGAAGGAGAAGATGAAGAAGAAGAAGAAGAAGAAAATCTACAACAACAATTAATTCAATCAAGATCTTTATCAACATCACCTTCAAATTCAAATTCAAATTCAAATTCACTGAAACCGAATAAAACATATGCACAAGATCGAAGTTATTTAATTCTTGATCAATCATATATTGATGTAAAACAAGAATTAGGTGAATCTATAAGTCGAAAACATGATTTTGATAACAATAATAATGATAACACAGAGGAGGAGGAGGAAAAAGAAAAAGAAGATATCAATAATAATAAACTTTTGTCCTCTTCTTCTTCTTCTGGTGGTGGTAGAGTGATAAATGTTCATGATTTTAAAATCAAATCAGAATTTAAAATTAATCCAATATTACAAGATATAATTGATGGATTATTATCAAATTCATTTAATTTACAATTATCTTCATTATTAGAAATAATATCGAAAAAGAAAAAATTATCCATTTCAACAGATACAACAGATATGACAGATATGACAGATATGAGAAAAGGTATTATTGATATAATAATTCAATATGTATTACCATTGATTGATTCTAATAATAAATTGATTAATTGGTTATCTTCAAAAATAATATTTGATATTTGGAAATCAACAACAATCAAATTAAAAGAAGTGGAAGTGAAAGTGGAAGAGAAAGAGGAAAAAAGGATATCATTTAGAGACACATTTGTTAATTCTATACAAAATAGATTAAATGATATTGAAAAGAATTTAAATTTGGAGGAGGAAAATATTGATGAATTGAAAATCATAATTAATCAAATCCCCAAAATTTATCGATCAATGATCAATGAGTTATTAGAATAAACTAAAATTTTCAAAATTTTTAAGAGTAGAGACAAGGAGAAAGATATATATATATATAGAACTTCATCCATATCGTATTAAGAATATAAAAGGGAAGAACATTGGAGATTATTATCAACTTGTTTTTTTTTTTTTATACTGGGTTTTCTTATACAACAACTCTCTATTCTCCATATCACTTTA
The DNA here is from genome assembly GCF_000182965.3 of Candida albicans SC5314. Taxonomy (NCBI): domain Eukaryota; kingdom Fungi; phylum Ascomycota; class Pichiomycetes; order Serinales; family Debaryomycetaceae; genus Candida; species Candida albicans. Next base: position 525,935 of record NC_032091.1, read on the forward strand.
TGTTTGAGATAGAAAATTCATACAAAATTTGTTGTTACATTATTTTAAATCATATATATTATATTTTTCCTTTTTTAATGTATATTCATTTCTTTATATATATATATATATATATATCTTT
>NC_032091.1:1166774-1166848 GCF_000182965.3 Candida albicans SC5314
AAAAGTATAATCTAAGTTAAGAACAACAGTGTTTGACATAATGCAAAGGGAAATTGAGTTGGAAGGAAAATATC
>NC_032091.1:1166872-1177703 GCF_000182965.3 Candida albicans SC5314
AAATATGAATAAGGGTATATAAATAGATATATATGAAGAATGGAAATAGCTTAGTGGAGGGGGGGGGGGGGTATCAAAAAAGTAATTAATGAATTAATGAATATCAAGAAGAAGAAGAGATAAATCAAAAAAAAAAAATTCAAATCAAGATAAACCGGTATATATATATGTTTAAATATCAAGGAGTAAGAGAAGAGAGAAGAAAAAGAATAGAACTATCATTAGATCATACATCTGCTGCTGCTGCTGCTGCTATTATTCTTGTGATAACAAAGTAAACAAAGGAAAAGAATGAAAAGCTGCTGTTGTTGTATTACTATTATGGTCCTTCTGTATTTAATTTGACTAATTAGGCAATTAATCAAATTGAAGCTTTTGTAGTGGGTTAAATTGATTGGTAGCACGTTGCTTTAATCCTTTTTGCATCATTTTTTCAATTGTTGACATTTGTGCCTAATTGAGTAATCCCCTTACATTTATTGTGTAATGGGACACACACACTACACATTACACACACTAACTTTAAATTAATTTCCTAATTGGGAAAAGAGATTGAGCGAATTAATTAATTGCTCGATCAAGCAAATAGATATTAGAGTTGAATAGATGCATAAGTTGATACATATATGTAGATCCTTAAGTTTAATAGCAAATAACAAATGTATTGTGTTGTGTTGTTCTAGAGAAATCTTTTTTTTTGGGGGGAGGAGGAGGGGGGTAATATACTAAATATAGTAAATTTTATAATAATACTAACCTGATTTGTTACTACATTAGGTTAATACTCATGATATGATTATAATAGTGATTATCAATGTTTTCATTTCGATCTGCAATAGAATATCTTATTTCATAATCATTTGGGTTTACGTTTACACATAGATACATACATCAAGATAGGTTTGGTACCTTAATTGGGAAAATTGACTAATCGTCAATAGTAATTTTTTTTTTTTTGTTGGGGCAAACCAATATTTGATGTAATGTACCTACATCAATACCTTAATTAATGTCTATTGATATATCCTTGTTGGGCAACTATCAATTATAATTATTCTTATCGTTTAGTCGATGATACATTGGAAATTCACCTAGTAAATCACCGTTTTTTCACAAAATGTTGAGTTCTTATCTCTGTTATACCGCTACTATTGATGATATCCTTTTCCCTCTTATGATATAGCCGTTGATATCAATATTGTGGCCAAAGTTAAACAATATGTTGTCGATTGAAATGTTGATTCTGTTTTGGTATCGATTCACGATTCTATACTAAAAAATCTAGAGTCATTTCTATCAATATTGAGAATCTTTTTCTATTAATTAAAGATATGTGATTATTATTATTATTATTTATATATCTATAAATATAAAAGTAGATATTATACATATATACAGTTCGTAATTGAAAATCCTTGCTTTATATACTTAAATATCAAAAGTTTTAGTATCAATATATTTAATTATAGATAAATATTTTTCATCAACTTCTTTTTCATCAATTATACCAAATTGAATAAGATCACCAAATATTAATGCTACCTTTTGGTTAGCATATTTCAAATAATCAAAATCATCATCACTTGAAGTGATAATTTCTTCAATAAGAGCGTCATTGTTTGAGCCTGCTATTTCATCTTGAGTATGGTCGGAAATATCCAAATTTTCAATCCCACCAACAGTAATATTATAAGTTGAATTAATACCTTGTTCAGATAATGCATTAGAATTTAATGGTTTTTTCAATGGACCATTTTGAATTAATCCCCATAAACACCAAAAAATTTGTACTGTTGCTCTCCAATAAATACATTCATTATATAATTTTTCAATTTCATATTGAATAATTGATATTGGATTAGTAGTATTATTAATCAAATCTTCAGGAGTTTTACCAGTTTTTAAATTTGATGAAGGATATTGGAAATCATATTCGATATATGATTTGATTAAATTAATTTGTTCCAATTGATTAGGATAATTCTCTTGATGAATGAAATAAGATTTCTCTGGATCATGATAATCAGACATCCATTCTGAAAAATGATTAACGATATCATAAGCAGGGAAATTAGCTCCAGAATATTCAAAATCAATAACCACTAAATTAGTATCTTTTTTGTTGGAAGTTGATTTAATAGTGACTTCGCCATCAATAATATTATTCGAACTATTTGTAGTATCTGATGTTGATACAACTATATCTTTGGGATTAAATGATTCATGTAATAATAAATTCCCATATTGAGTATCATTATGACAAAATTTATAATTATTGGTAAAGTGTTTATCATCATATTTATTAAATAACCATTGTTTATATTTTGTAATAATTTGTTTAAATTGATCAAATGGAACAATGAAAATATCTTGAAGGTTATAATTAACTTCTAAATATCCAGGTAATAATTCTTGCTCAAAAATTTTCAACCATTTATCAATTAAATTCCAACAAGTTGGTTGTTTACTTTCATAATCTTTAGCATCTAATTCAATTTTATAATGTAAATCTTTCATTCTTCTACCTAACATTTGTGAAAGAATTTCATCTCTAATTTGTTCTTTATTTAATGTAATAAATCCATCTAAAAATTGTTCAAATCTACCATTACTGAAGATTCCTAATAATCTAGGTCCAATTCTTTTTTGAGATAATTTAATTAATATGGCTAATTCATTATCTCTATCAATTAATTCATCAACATTTTTTCCATATACTCGTAATAATAATGTTGGTAAATGAATGTTTTGTGATTCATCATGATATTCAATTTTATAAATAGCATTAGTCAATGCTCCCGAAATTCTATTAATACTTAAATTATTAATTGTTAATTGACGTTTATGCCATTTACTAATTTTTAAAGTTTTAGTAAGTGCAATAATATCTTGTTTGAAAAAATCTAATGGTAATGAATTATCTAAATAAACTTGAACTGAAGGAACTGATCTTTCTTGATCAACTTGTGTGGTGGTTATAGTTAATTTGTTTAATGATGATGAAGATAATGATCTTCTATGGGTGGAAGATAAACTAGGTCTTCTAGTGGCACTAGTTGATCGAGAATTTGCCGTTGAATTTCTAGTTCTTGATCTGGATCTGGATCGTGATTGTTCTTTAATATTAGCTGGTGATATCTCCATCATGAATTGGGGAGGGCTAGTATACAATGTATATATAAAAGATAAAGACTTAAACTTCTTGATAAGATTGTTGGGGGAAATTTTTTTTTTTTTTGCTCTCTTACTCCAATTGTTGTTGTTGATAAATGTAACCCCTTCTTCCTCCACCACCATCAACACCACCGCTATTACTACTACTACTACTAAAATTAATTTAAATGTCGTAAGACCTTATAGAGAAATAATCCAAAACTAAAATTAACTACTTTCAACTTTTTCCCAATCTTAAAAATAATATTAACACTAATTATAACCGAGGTTATCTAACATTTCCTGGTAATAACAATAAGTAGCTTAATTTAATATTTTAAATGGTTAATTATTTGGTAATAACGATGGTACTATTACTGGCATTGAAGTTTATTCTATATTGTAGTGAAGAAAGTAAAATCTCATAGGTCTCTCTATTGTTGTAAAATTATAGTTGATGATGTACTTTTGACTACTAAAACTAAAAAGTCATGTGATTAATATTATTGTTGTTGTGTAGGCAATAAAAACAAGTTTTAGAGTTTACCTATACAACGACAATAGACCTTCCGTTAGCCTTATACTTAAGAAGAATAGTATAAATAGTTCTTAAATGCCTTCCAATTTTCATAGATCCACCATATTAAAACTGTATCATCCAACAATACTTGCAATATAAAGAAGTATCGAGTCTCCGTGATATCTCCATCCTCCATTTCTGTTGTCTCTATACTTAGTTTAGTCTTACATTTTGTGGGTCAGTAAACGGTATTAAACAAACTGACAATGCTTAGTAAAGGGAAATACAATTGCTATTACTCAGTTACTCGTTTCTTGATGGAATTATAGATCCCAAATATAATCTTGCATATCTTAACCATCATGTGTTGCACAAACTGATTCTCTACGTCAAAAAAATTCCAGCTTATATTCCTTTTCCTTCGTCTAATCTTCAATATTGTAATAAACTTTATATAAATATATATTTACTATCGTAACGACAACAACAAATAATAAGAAAGAGTATTACTAAGTAAAGTTTGTCTCTCTCTCCCTCTCCATTTAGTGGATCACCTTCACAACTAAAAAAAAATTTCTTTCCCATAAACAAACTCTTTCTTTCTTTAGTTCTTTCTTTCTTTCTTTTTGCCTTCCAAACCAACCAATTATTCTACTATCCTATCAAAGGTGTTTCGAGACTCTTATTAGATCTATCCAATTGCTTGACTTGAATACAAGAAAGCTACAAATTGAATTTACACTCCTCCCTTGGTTATAAATCCTCAGCTCGTTTACGATGTCATTTTCTACATATGTTATAATCATTGGTTGCGCCATTGGTAGTATTTATTACTACTTGAAGAATCTTGAATTGGCAAAATTACGAGACGATCATGCTAAATTAGCATCTCATATCGAAACTATACAACGGAATTTAGACAGTAATCGTGATAAATTACAAGTAGTTGAAAAATTGAATTCTGAATTAATTGCCAAATCGAAAGCTTCAGCATCAATTGAAACTCGAGCTATTGCTGAAGATAAAGCTAATCAAGAAAAATTAAAAACACAATTAAAAGATATAACTAAAAAATATAATGACTTGATAGAAGAGAAGATTAAATTAGAATCTCAATTTAAAGAAAAACAACTTAGTATTATTTCCGAACATAATGATAAAATTAAAGAATTACAATTATCAAAGGAATCATATGAAAGTGAAGTTAAAAATAAATTGGAGAAAACTTTTGATTTTAAATTAAATACTGCCATCGAACAAGTCGTAGCAGGCAGAGATTTACAAATCCAACAATTGACTGATGAATTGAGTGAACTTAAAAAAGTCTTAGAGCAAGAAATTACCGATCATAATGAATCTAAAGTTACCAACGAACGTAAACTTTTAGAATTACAACAATTGAAAGATGAAACTGAAAAGAAATATGACGATCAAACCGTATTATATGATAAATTACAATTGGTGAATAAATTACAATTAGAAGAGAATGAACAATACATCAAAGATATAACTGCTAAAGAAGAAGAAATAGAATCTTTACAAAAGAAATTAAAGGAAATGAATGCAGATTTGACTCAAGTAACTAAAGATTTGAAAGATTCAAAGGCAACTATTGTTGAAATTGAAAACACTACTAAAGATTTGAAATTAAGTCAAGAATTATTGCATAAACATTTATCACTGGAAAAAGATTTGAAAGATGAACTTGTGGCTAAAGTTGAAAAATTAGAGAAAGATATAACTTCAAAGCAGTTTATATTAGATGAACAAGACAAGAAATTATCATTAATTGAACAGCCATTATTAGTTTTAGAAGATTATCTTGAAGTTTTGAAAGAAACCGATGATAATTTTCCTCATTCGTTATTAGATCGTGAGAAAGATGTGTCAAAATCTATTGACAATGATTCTGATGTTATCAAAGAAGAAGAAGTAACATTTGATGACGATGTATTTTCTAAAAAATCAATCAAAGTCTTATCATTGGCACATAAGTATATTGACATTTTAAGACAAAAAACTGTTAGTAAACGCCAATTGATTGAACAACAAAATAAAGATATTGAAGATTATAAACAACAATTGATGAAAGTGAATTCAAATAATGTTATTTTAGGTTGTGAAATAATTTCCAATTTACAAATATTGCAACAGGAACTTGAAAAGAAAGAGGATAAAGATAGTAAAGTGAATGGCAAAATTGAAGAGATTAAAAGTATTGTCAATAGTTTCACATCACCAGTTGCCCCAAATAAAGTTTCCAAGGAGGATATTACCGAAAAATCACAAAACGCTAAAACTATAGTAGATGAAACTAAAGATGCAAGCACTGTAAAGAACCAAAACAACACAACTGAAAGCTCAACAGACGTTATCTCCAACACTGATTATAATGACATTGACAATTCAACAACTGCTGAAACACCATTTACAGAACTGGAAAAAGACACTGTATCAGAATCACTCGATACAACAACAGCACCAAAAACTAGTACCACTAATAGTGATGATGATGTTGCTCAATTAAACGACAAAAAATCAATTGTATCATTTGGATCATTTGATGAACAAATTGATGAAAAGACTGAAGAAAGTTTACGTGAATTGAAAAGTCTTAATAGACTTTCTGATAAACTTGAAATCAAGAATTCTGATACACCAAATAAACTGACCAATGCTGCCATTAATGATGTTCAAGAAAAAACTAAACCTGAAAAAGTTTCCACTTTATTGAATGATGATGATGAGCAAAAAGTAAAGACTGAAGTTAATGTCGAATTAAAGGACAAGACAGAGGAGGAAAAGAAATCTGAAGAAATTAATAAATTGACACCACCAGATGTTGTTATTGATAAGGATGAACCTGTCAAAACCTTAGACGAGTCGTTGGGTGAGACAAAGGAAATCAAAAAGGATACTGCTGTTAAACCATCTACCACTACTAAAGAGGTAAGCAAGAATGATTCAATTGTTGAACCTAAAACAATTAAATTTCATACAGAAGTTAAAGGAGAAACCAAGAGTGATTCAACTACTGAACCTAAAGTGAAGGAAACGCCCAAAGACACAAAAGAAGAAATTAAGACGGATGCTATTGTTGAACCTAAAGTTGCCAAACCAATCGATGAATCCAAGGATGACATCAAGAAAGATTCTGTTAGTGCTGAACCAAAAGTAGTTGAACCACTTGATGAACACAAAGAAGATAAAACAGAAACTGCAAAGATCTGCACTGATACATCTACAATTGCAGAACAGCCACCTGTTAAAACTGAAATTGTTGATAGCAAAAAGAAGGAGCCGGAGCCTTTGGCCGACGATAAAACCAAAGCTAGTGAAGATATCAAAGATGTAAATAAAATCGAAAAGAAATCTGGAAATAAAGAAACTATGGTTGATACGAAATTGGAAACTACTTTGGATAAAGAAGTAGATACTGATTCTAATATTCAAGAAAAGAAGGAATTATTCCAAATTAAAGAGCCAGTAAAAGATGAAAAACAAATTAAAGAAGACTTGGTCAAAGTTGAAACCCCATCCAAAGATGAAGAACCGGCGAAGGTTGAAGTTCCATCCAAAGATGAAACACCATTCAAGATTCAAAATATTGATAGTACCACTGATAATGGCAAAGCTAAAGATGAGAAAGATAATGTTTCTAAAGTTGATTCTAACGTTGATACTAAAGTAGTTACCAAAGACGATCAAGATGGTATTAAAAAAGTAGAAGAGAAGCCTGTTGAAAAGAAAGACGACGACGAAGGTAAGAAAGACAATGAAAAGGTTACTGTTCACAAGGACAATGAGGAAGAAGATAAGGATAAGGGTGTCAATGAAGCCAAAGATAAGGTTCAGAAAGATGATGATGAAGAAGAAGACATTGATAAAGACCTTGTTATTGTAAACAAGGAAGAAGAAGACAAAGATAAAGACGTTAAAGACGATAATAAAGATGTTAATAAAGCTGTCGACAATGACAAGGAAAATGAAAATGAAGAAGATGACTACAATACCGACAATGAAAATAACACTTTGAAAACACCATATGATTTTGAAGCTAGTCCTTCTCCTAGTCCAAGTATTAGTTCTCAATCATCTCAATCTCAAAAATCTTCACCACTGAAAAAAAATAAGAAGAAAGGTAAAAAGAAGAATAAAACTACATTTTAAGAACATTATGTAGGTGCTATCAAGATGTCAAGACGTTAGTATTTTGTTTTTTTTTTTATAAATATGATTATTATTTCCCGCCTTAATTAGTGATAGTATATAGTGACGTATAATTTTTAGTTTATAGAGTAATTTTTTGTGTTTTAATACATGAGTAAATTTTACATATATATTTATGGGTATTGAAAGGAGATGGAAGACTGAGTTGTTGTAGGTTATGAATCGTCTATTTTGGTAGAGTTCGTTTTGACTACATTGACACCTTGGTTGTTATGAGATGAAATTTCAATTCTATTGTTTCTTGTGCAATTTTTGAAATATTTCTTTTTTTTTTTGGAAATTTGGTATATTGTCAATAGAGAACAATTGTAACAATCAAAGCATAGTAAATAACAATAATATTTGCTAAACTGATTTTGTTTGGGACGTTAAAACCAGAAACGATAATTAATAGTGACAGCCATATTAAGGTTTTAAATTTATCGATCTATGAGATAAGTTTATACAATTTAAAGTTTTTAATGTTGAGATCAAGTTTATTAAGCTTTTAATCAATTTTTTTCTTGGATGTTAGAGTTTATGTGATTATTATCAACACTTTTAGTTTCGACGGTTGTTGCTGTTCCGAAACAGCATTGCTAAATTCAACAAAAACACTTCTTTCCTAAGCCTTGTACTTTTGAAATCCCGAATTATGAGCCACCTCCTCTTCTCTTGAAAGATTGGCTGGTTGGTTGGTTGGTTACTTAGTAATTGAATACTCTTGGGTTTGTGGTTTTATTCGTCAATTGCATTTACTGTTATCGTTTAAAATTCGTGACGATCAAATAGCAACTAGGACATGGATAAACAGTTACGACGATAGAAAAAAAAAGCTGTACACGATATTGGTGAAATAAAAATAGAGTCTCTGTGTTTGTTGACAATTCATTTATGCAATTTCTCGGTAGATGTTACTATGGTAGTAACAGAAACCTGGAGATGGGTGCGTTACTTTACCACCATTCTACACGAGTGGTTATTGAAGTACAACTTATTGATACTTCCAATTTTAAAGCCAAGCCAAAACTGGAACTCCATTCAATTTCAATTCATAGGATACAAAACTACTACCGCATCGTTGAAAACCACAAGTTGAAGCGATGTCAGTTTTTGTGTAGACGAAATCTTGAGAGTAAATAATTCATTCAATTTTTTTTTTCTATTTTATGAACGAATTCGTTTGGTTCGTTAAACAGTTTATACTCGATAACCTACGAGATCTTTTTACTTTGTAGTATGAGTTTGGACTCATTTCTATTTAGATTCAAAAAGTGGTAGTATATAAGTCTATGGAAATCCGGAATATTTGTTTGTTATTGTGCAATTTTCCAATTCCATTTTTTTCGTACCTTAATTCTCTTCGGAGAAAAAAAAAAAGAAGAGACGGAAACAAAATTCCATATGGAATGAAATCCAAATATTCTTAGCGGAATGTACAAAGAAATCCCAAGATTTATATGTTATATTTCGTCATACTCATCACCAACAGCAAGATAAAGTGATTTTGAAATGGACTAACAAATACGGTAATCAATAAATGCTTCTTGTTCTGTAGCATCTTAAACCCTAAAAGATTAAATTTGCTCTTTATCCTCTAAATTTTCATTACGTGAGTTTTGTGTTATATACAACGATTAACTTACTATTCAATGAGTCTTCATAAACAATAGCTATTAATTATATTTTTTTAAAAAATCATCTCATAGCAAACAAAGATTTGACGGATTAGTCTAGTTTAGTTTAGTTTATTTCTTTTTTATTGTTAAAAATATGCATAAGCAAAATAATAATTAGAATATTAAGCATAAACTAAATCTGAAACCCATACAATCCGCTATTGGTAACAACTATTGACCAGCAAAAAGTTGAGTTGCCGTTAAAAAAAATAATAATACGTGAGGCTTATCATCAATTTGTTGTATATGTTAATGTATAAATTATTAAATGAACTGAAATTTCACCCAGAAAATTTCTTTTTAGTTTTCATATTTTTCTTGAAAGTTTTCTACTTTAGTTGTCGAAGATTGTCTAGAAAATTGACCTTCCCCCTTAATATTCATATTATCGCTGAGATGAGGCTTTCTCTCTCTCTCCACCCACCTCGTTTCCCCTTCCTCGAATAGAAATTTCATATAAACTTAAACGATTTACAGTTGAGAAATTTCATTTGAAGTGGAGAAAAAAAATGGGATGGCCTGTAATTTAAGTTCATCTTTTCCACCCTCTACTAACCCTTGATAATATTATTGAGTAGTTTGTAGTAAGGAACAATAAGAGAAGTAGAAAGAACAAAAAGTGAAAAAAAAAGGTAGAGTAAAACACAAACACAAACACAAAAAAGGGTGAAGATAATAAGTGGTTGTTGTTTGGTTGGTTGTTAGTATAATTTCTTTTTTTTATCCGGTTGAATTCTATATTTTGTCGTGTAATTTGAATGAAAGAAATAATTCCACTCACACACTAAACACTCTTTCTATTTCTCTTTCTCTTGCTATATATATAAATATCATTTGGTTTGCACTTAGACAACCAACCCAGCCAGCAAAAAAATACAAAAAAGTCTGCAACCAACTCTCAATCCACAGACAGCAACCATTCTTACAACAACTTCAATTAATTCAATTAATAGATTGATTAACTACTCTAAACACTTGTCATTCGCTTTACATTCTAGTCAACTCCAAACAAGAACATCACTCAGTGGATTAACCCTCCCTTCTACTATTGACTTACTCAATATCTTTCACATAATAATACGCAACACCCATCCACTACCGCCACAACAAAACTCCCCTCTCAGAACATAATACTAAGTCAAGCAGATTCAATTAAGTGAAGTTATCATCTTAGAGTTTCTTGATATTATATTCCCAAAACACCTTCGAAAAATAGAATTAGAAAAAGGGCTCAATTAACAAAGAACATCCCCAAGTTTATCTGGAGAGC
>NC_032091.1:1177915-1197537 GCF_000182965.3 Candida albicans SC5314
ATTTGAATTTGTGTTTATATTTTTAACTGCGATATTTTTCCCTTGTTGTTTTATAATATTCATTCATTGTAATCAGCATTTATTATTATTATTTTTTTGGGGCTTTTTTTGTTTGTTTGTTTGGTTTATTTTTACACACAACATAGATAAATATTTTTTTTAGGAGAGAATTCGGCTTATTCTCTACTAACTTTACTTTGATTTGTTTTGCTTTGCTTTGTTTTGTTTGCATTTTTTTGAATAGTTTGGTATTGAAATTGAAATTCAATCTACAACCAACATTTCCTCATCATTAACATCATCACCACCACCACCATCACCAATGTCATCATCTACAAATAATGATAAACTAATTAAGGGTTTACTCAAACGATATAAAAAACTAGAGGCTTCATTAAATAAGTTTAATTCTAAAAAGTATAACCACAGTAACAATGGGGCAATATTAAAAGGAAATATACTACGTACTTCACTATTACCGTTTTTAAGAATTTCCACTTATCAGTTGGATGAATTATTCACCAAAGATACCCCCGTGTATAAGAGTTTATCCAATGTGATTGTTGCCATATTCATTAAATGGTGGAATGCCCTTATTAGTAATTTAATATTTGACAATGGCTCACGAAATGGTACTAATATGCCTGTGTTACCTAAAACTGCATCAGTGGAACCAATAAATTATTCCAATATCCCTGCCGTCGATAGAAATGCTTATTTGGAAGCCATTGGAAGAATAATTGCTCATCCATATTGGAACTTTTCTGATGATACTGGATCCTATCAAGTGCTCTTGACGAGTACGTTATCGTATGTGATTGACAAATTGGGTAAATTGAAAAATATTACTCCTCCAATGGGTGCCTTTGCTGGTAAAGTTTTCGCTCATGCATTTTTCAAATTGCCTAATGTCTCCAATGCGTTATTGTTTTTATTAAATGTCAAACAAATAACATTTGGTGATTGCTTAAAAAAGATACGTCAACCAGCTATTGATTTCAATAATTTGAAAACCGCGTTTCCAGAACATTTGCATTATTTAATTGGTTTCCAAGGTTTACAAAATCTAACTACTCGTGGTCAGAAATGTTTTATGAATTGTATACCGGCACCAAAACATCCAGTCGACGGCATAAAAGATCCTAATGGTGATTGGGTGAGAAGATGGAGCTGTTCTGACTCCAATGTTTTCAATTCGTTTTTCCGTCATTATATTAATCTTGTACAAACTTATTTATATGAAGAAGAAACTGACACTATCGAAGAAGTTTTATATTATTGTCCTGGGTTTAATATTATTATCAGTCATATATATCAAATTTTTGAAGTTTCAGTGACAAGAATTACTAGTACGAATTGTAATCCAAGAAATATGACTTCAAATGGAAATAACATTTCAGCTGTGAATCCAACTAACACAAGTAATGGTAGTGTTTCTCCTACTCCTTCCAACAACACAACGAAAAACAAATCGACCGATTCTTCGACCCCACCTCCACCTCCACCACCTGCATTCAGTCACAATATGAAACAAAGTGATATGTATTATAACTCGATTATTAAAATTTTCAGAACAGTACGAGATATCGCCTATTCAGCAACGTTGAATGATAAGTCAATTGACAGTGTTAGTGCAACACTAGTGAAAACTATTGATAGTTGCCTAATAGCAATAGCCAAAGAAACAACAATTCATAATTTCAATAAAAATGGGATTGTATTGAGTATTGTTAATGAGTTCATCAATCACATTGAGAACAACTGCTCAAGTGAATTAAAGTATCTTGTCAATTGGGAATTTTGGCTTAGTTGCAACTATATGATGATCAATTATTGTGATCATGTACAAAGCTTGTTACGAAATTTTGCATTTTTATTCAATACTTGGGATTTAATCCCTGACACTTTATCATCGTTTGTCACTATCAATGAAAATGGTGATAATGATGATGATAAGAAAAATACGAAGCGACTGACACAAGAAAGTTTGAAATGGATAACCGAAACAGAATGCTCTTTCAAACTCAATTTTGTTAATTTTTTAATTAGTGATGAAGTTTTTGAAAGGTTTTTCACTCATTGGAATCCAATGGTTAGATCGTATTATATTAAACTATTAATATGGAGAATCATTGGTATTAATAATTATCAATCGTCGACCCTGATACAAGTTTCAAGAAATGTTCAATTCAAGTTGAATCGTGCCTTTGAGATGTTGAGTAGATTTACTATGACATATAATGGAAAAATCGAATTAAACTACAAACCTGATAATCCATTGGTCAATAGGAAATTTGGGGTTGTGCCAATAAATATTAAAGATGATTATTTATCTATTGATGAAAGATCAAATGATATTTATATTCCAACAGCGACATCATTAAAACCATCAGAGTTGAAAAAGACCCATCCATATGAAGTATTTGATGAGGCAATCTATACATGTTCCAACTCAGCACTGACTAATGGGACTCGATCTGATCCTACTACACCAAGAGGTGGTAGTACTGACTTGTTGCCTAACAAACCCAATGGCCGCATTGGTAGTAACAATTCATTGGTTAATTCACTTGGTAGATTATTCAAAATCTTATCCACTGATGATAATGATAACACCACTAAAGCCACTACCATTACTAACAACAAAAGAAAACTGCAATTGAATGATATTCAAGAGAATGTGACTTCTGATTTAACTGACATGGCAACAGTAAATCGAGTGAAAAGAAATTCAATATCGTTGACTTCCTTGTCCACTACATATTCATTCAAATCAAGGTCATCAAGTCCCAGCGTGATGTCATATAGATCTACTCCAACATCATTAACTGAATCATCGGCATCTACTGATGATGAATCGGTGTATTCGATGGACACTCTTAAAACAAAATCTTCATCAGCATCAACGGCTTCATCATCATCATCATCAGCATTGTTTCCAAATTCATATAATATACCACCACCAGAATTGTCAAGATTACCACCAGAAATCATTCGTCCAATTTATAAATTTGATGTTATAGTTTGTCATGATTCTTTGAATGAAAAATTTGCCATGATTCATACAAAGAATACTTTAATTTCTCGAGGAATTGTTAATAATAACAATAATGCTGGTTCTACGATGTATATGTCTAAAAGTCCTGTGACAAGTTATTTCCCATTATCACCACAAATCCCATTTATATCAATATTTGTCAATTCAGATACTTTTAAAAATAGAATTTATATGAATGAAGAAGATGGATTGTTTTTAGAAACAGAATTTGATACATATTATCGGGATAATAATATGAATGAAAATAATGAAAGTTTCCAAAATGCCACTTTTGCACAGATGATGAATTTAGGGAAATCATTAAATGAATTTAATTTAATGGTTGAAGAATTCAAACAATTTTTAAGTAATCGAGTTGAAATTGATTCTATGAATTATAGTGAGACTGATGAAAATTCGATATTTAAACAGCAACCACCACAAATACAACAACTGTATGGTCATTATATTCAACAACAACGTGGTAATGATAATTCAGATAAGGTTAGACAATCACTGATATTTTTCTCAAGGAGAAACAGTATTATCAGAGGTGGATCTAAGTCTACCAGTACTAATAATGAACTTTCTACTACAACAAACAATAGTGATAGTAGTAATACTACTGATAGTGATAATGGTAATCTTACTGGGAATGATATTCTGGAATTTGTTTATTTTAAGAAAATTATTCCATTTTTATCAGTTGATTCATCTAATGAAATGAAATTATTAAATGCCAATTAAGTTGTTGTTGTTGTTGTTCATCATTTTTTTAGTTCTTTTATATTATTATTATTATAGATAGAAGTGATTTGTATGTATGTATGTATGTATATATATTTAGATTTATTAATATTTATTCAATCATTTAATATTTGTTAAATTTATATCATCATTCATATACATATAACCATATTTATAGTTTATTTCTATTATTAAGTAATAAAATTGTATAACTAGTGAAAAATCCAACACCAGCACTAACCATAAAGAAAATTATTGTCCCGATTAAATAACAACTATAATAATATTTAACCATATAATATCTAAATCCAGTCCATTTCACATCAAATTGAATCCATGAAAAATTATCATCAATTAAATATCGTATCTCTTGATTTTGTGCTGCTGTTGGTGTTGATACCTGATTATTAATATTATCATTATCATTATTATTATTTAAAATGATTTTAAAATTATTCCAATTTTTCAATTGATCACCAGGAATTTCTAATGGTAATAAATTTATATTATTAATTTGTGAATGTTCAATTAAATAAGGACTTAACCAAAATCGAAAATTAAATGGAATAAATTGATTATTTTGACTATAAATCACATATGGATCACAATTTAATATAATTGATCCTTGTTTAAATGATTTATTATTATTATCATTATCATTATCATTATCATTATCATTTTTGTCGTTTGTAGTCTCTGTTGTTGTACTTGATATTAATTCATAATTGATTTTTGTGATTTCATGTTGTAAATTATTATGAGGTAAACAAATGGCTTGAATATTAATATTGAAAATATAAATTAATTGATCATCATATTGATAATTTTGAAAAATTGGATTTATAGCATTAGATATTAATATATTTTTAGTATTTGAAATATGATTGTTGTTGTTGTTATTATTATTATTATTATTATTACTGCTCAGTTTTAAATTTTTATAAGTGATGGTAGTGGTAGTAAAATTTAATGGAATAATTGGTGATGATTCATTAGGTATTAAAGTTTTATAATATTGATCATAAGTAATCATAGCAATTGGTAATAATACAAATAATGAAGTTGTTGCTGTTGTTGCCATATATAGATAACTACGTAACGCCGCTAAAGGAACGGTTAATCCTAAATATCTTAACCATGACATGACAATTTGATATAGTCTAACTTATACACCTTTTATTGTTTGATTGTTGATATTGAAACAAATTCTTCCAGGCGAATTATTTTAAGGATTGGTGGGTTTCGTATATATCGTATTGAAAGAGAGAGATAATTTATCATTATCATCATCTTCTATGTGTGTGTGTGTGTATAGTGGTGCACGTGAAATATCATTAGTCACGTGCACTACTTACTGATTATTGAATCAAAAACAATTCAATTTTCAATAACAACAAACTATACGAATAAATAAACAACACCCCATTTCTCTCCCTAACCTCATTATCAATGCCGTTGATTATTCCTTCTAATGATATTTATATATCTATAATAAGTAAATATGTTGCCATAGTGATATTCCTTATATTTGTCATTATTATGTTCAATAATATTACTCATCATTTGACTCAACCTTATATTGATGAAATATTTCATTTACGTCAATGTCAAACATATTGTCAATATAATTTCCATCATTGGGATAATAAAATCACTACACCACCAGGATTATATATATTAGGATTTATTTATTCTGAAGGTATTAAAATTTTAACTCGTAGTAGTAGTACTGGTGGTGGTGGTGGTGGTGGTCATTTAACTTGTTTCAATGATAATGTATTACGATCAATTAATTTAATTGGTGGAGTTGTTATATTGCCTAGAATATTACAACAATTCCATAATGGGTGGTCAAAGAACTCAAAGAATCAATTTTTTTGGAGTATTAATATAATTTCACAACCATTATTGTTTACTTATTATTTCTTGTTTTATACTGATGTTTCGTCAACTATTTTAATTATATTATCATTAGGTTTGATTAATTATAAACTTTTACAATATCCTATGTTAAGTGCATTAGTGGGGTTTATGAGTTTATGGTTTAGACAAACAAATATTATTTGGATAGCATTTATTGCTAGTATATTCATAGATCGACAAATTAAAATTAAAACTGGTGTCATTGATAGAATTCGACAATTTATAATGAAATCATTGACAAATTGGAATAAACTATTAGGGTATATTGTTAATATTATTTTATTTGTGATTTTTTTGAAATTAAATGGTGGTATTACATTAGGTGATAATGATAATCATCAAATTGAATTACATATTGTTCAAGTATTTTATTGTTTTACATTCATAACTTTTTTCACTATACCTAATTGGTTAAATAAATCCACCATCAAAAAATATTATAATTTCATTATTAATCATATAATTTTGAATTTAGTCATAGGATTAATCATTTGGTATATTATGGAAAATTTCACTATTGTTCATCCATTCCTTTTGGCAGATAATCGTCATTATGCATTTTATATTTATAAAAGATTATTAAGTCAATCATATTTAAAGCCATTGATATTGATGGCATATCATTTTTCAAGTTTCCAAATCATATCATCGTTAATTAAAGGTGGTCAATTATCATTCATTGGCATATTTAGTTATTTAATAGCTGTTGGTTTGACATTGATTCCATCACCATTATTTGAACCTCGTTATTATATTACCCCCTTGATTATATTCAATTTATATATAAATCATCCTCATAATTTATTAGAATTCATTTGGTTAAACAGTATTAATTTAATCACATCATATATTTTCTTACATAAGGGGATCATTTGGTAGACTGAATAAAATATTCATGAAACTGATATCGAAATGTATATACCATAGCTACACATAAAATAGATAGTTATTTTAAACTGGGAAATCAATAAATAAATTAAAATTACAAATCTACTTCTTCTAATGTTTGATCTATATTCGTTTTTGTTGTTGTTGGTCGTGGTGCTGGTTGTGTAGATTTCTTATTGGTGGCATCTTTTTCTTCTTCTTCTTCTTCTTCCCCTCCTTCTAGAATAATTTCGGTGACATCTTGAGATAATGGACTTTTGATTTTACTAGCATTATTAGTAAATGTAACTGGCAGTGATGGTGATGATAATTTAGTCTTATTGTTAGCTGTTATTGTAGTCTTCCCTTCAAGTTCTGATTTTTTCATACTATCAATTAATGTCAAATTATTATTAATAAAACTATCAATAGATTGGAATTTTTTATTACTCAAAGTCAAAATTGAAACTTGACTATTTTTCAATTCATCCAATAATTGCTCATGCTGTTGTTGTTGTTGTTGTTGTTCATTAGAATCTGTTTCTGGGGTTGATTTTTGTAAATTATCTAACCATTTTTTCACACTTCTAGTTTTCAATATTTCAAAATATGGAACTTCTAAACCTGATGATTTATCAATAAATACTAAATCACCTTCATTACCTACAAATAAATCCCCATCATTATTTTTTCGATCTTGTTTTAAATCCCAATTACCTAATTCTAAATCATTAGCAAATATTAATAAGAAATCACCCCAATTATCAGAAATTTGAAATTTGAAATCGAAATCTCGTCCAAATAATATCACTTGACCTAACAAACCTTCTGATGCTGGTGATAAATCAATACCAATATAATTCCCTACACCATCAGTAATTAATGGAATCCACATTGGATGAGCAAATGTCTCTCGAATGAAATTTGGTGGGATAGATCGTTGTTTAGGTATATTCATTCCTCTTTTCTTTGTCAGTGGTAGAATGTTGCTATTATAACACATTGAAGTTGCGGTATTGGTACTATGAGTGGAACTTGTTCTTGATGTTGTGGTTGAAATATCAATTGAAGATCTGGTTGATATTGGATCCTGTCCAATATTTGCCATATCTATATCATTAATAGCACCAATACTATTAAGACTAGTATCAGCATTATTACTAGTTGAAGTGAATTTCCGTGTTAATTGATTGGAATTGGAATGTGAAGAAGGTAATTTAGTTAACCCCGATTTAAAATTTTGTTTCAATTCTTCATTTAAATGACCAGCTACTCGTCGCCAATTTTCTGTTGCTGTAGTGATTTCATCTAATGACATTAATTTTAATCCAAATATTAATCCTGAGGATTCAAAATCAGAATATTGACCATCAACCAATTTAAAATATTGAATGACACAATTTGGTAATTTTATTGATAAATCTTTTTGAAAATCTTGTAAATCAGAATCAGTACATTTACTTTGTAATGAATTATTTAAATCAGGAGAATATTTATGTAACCAATTTTTTATATGTCTCCAAGCTAAATTAACTTCATGAATTCCTTGTAAATTATTGTTACTGTTATTACTATTCTTGGCCGATGAAGTATCATCATTTGTATGAGAAACTAATTCTAATGAAGAATTATTATGATGATGCCCTAATAAATTTTCGGAATCGGGTTTATTGATTCTATTAAATGATTTTCTTGAATCAAATTCAGAATATTTATCATTGGTAGTTAAAAAATAAACAAATTCTTGTAATTTTTGACCAAACTTCATAGTTGTCAGGAAAGAAGGGAAAGAATCAAATATGGAAATAAGAAAGTAAGCAAGTAACTTTTGTAGATTATATGATATTTGGAGAAACAAACAAACAAACAAACAAACAAAATAATGAATGGGGAAATGGTAGTTTAAATAAAAAAAAATGTTTAACCACTTTTCCTCTTTTTAAAAAGAATGAAAAAATAACAAATATATTCTAAATAAATTAAAAGCGGGGGGGATGAATAATAATCTTAAAAAGAAAGAACAAATGAATCAATGAATCAATGAATGAATGAATAATTAAACGGGAATTCTTAAGGGGAATTGAAATCAAATGTGAAATTGGTGGTAATCAGAATTTTGTTTTAGTTGATAATTTTAAAGAAAAGAAAAAAAAAAAAGGGGAGGTAGTGTTAATTGGTTCAAAACAAATTTAAACTTTATAAATTCTGAAAACGCGTCTGCGTCTGAAATTATAACAAAACATTTTTTTTTAAAGTGTAGCATCACGTGACTCGGAATTATAACTTTATTATTACTACTTAACTGATACATTTTTATATTCATTACAAATCAAACCATTCGAAAACTATAAACATCTTCTTAATTGCCCAATCTAAATATGATATTCAAGTAATCTTGAATTATTTTCTTTCAATAACACTTCATCTTCATTCCAAACAATTTTAATAATATCATAAAATTCTTTAGCATAAAACAAGGAAATACCATATTTATTTTGATAATAATCTTCCACTTGAGTTAATTTGAATTCATTATCTTCATTATCTTTAATTAAATCGTTAATTAAATGATGATCTAATACTTCACCAGCTTCTTCAATACTTCTACTATATTCTTTAATTAAATCTTTACGATTTTCTCTAGGAACAATCATTCGTTTAATATTTGCATTTAAATGAGCCCCCATCAATTTTTCTTTAACTCCTCCAATAGGTAATACTATACCTCTTAAAGTGATTTCTCCCGTCATGGCAATATCTGATGGTACTGGTTTATCTAATAATACTGATAAAAACAGTAATGCCATGGTAACACCTGCTGATGGACCATCTTTAGATACTGATCCCATAGGAACATGCATATGAATATCCAAATTATTATATTTATCCAATAATAAATGTCTGTTGGTGTTGTTGTTGTTGTTGTTATCAAATTTTAAGATGTTTTTATAAATCATCAGTTTAATAAATACTAATCCAATTTTACCACTTTCCATTAATACTTCACCTAATCTACCAGTCATATTTAATGTAGCTCCATTTCCACCACTGCCATCACCACCATTATGTTCTTTATTACCATTACTGATTCTTCTATCAAATCCAATACTTTCAAAAACTAATACTGATCCCGATCCATCAGAATTATATGATAATCCATGAACAACTCCAACTCCCACTGTTCCTTCAGTAGTGACATCACCCAGAGAATATGGAACTCCTAAATATATTGGTAAATCATTTTCATCAATTATAGGATTATAATTTTTAATGTCTTTATTTAACCATTCACAATATTCAACGGCTTTAAATCGACATAAAGTTCCTAATCGTCTTTCAAAATTTCTTACTCCAGCTTCTCCTCTTGTATAATCAAGTATAACTTTTTTCATAGTGTCATCATTGATTTTAATAAATTCATCTTGATTACCGGTATTATTTTTACCCACTTTTGTAACTGGGAATCCATTCCGTTTAATTTGTCTAGGTAATAAATATTTTTTACCAATGATTAATTTTTCATTATAATCATAAGCACCAATTTCAATCATTTCTAATCTATCCAATAAAGGTCTTGTCATATTCCATGGATCATTAGCAGTACAAATGAAAATCACTTGGGATAAATCAACTGGGAATCCTAAATAATGATCAATAAAAGTATTATTTTGTTCTGGATCTAATACTTCTAATAATGCTGCAGAAGGATCACCATTAAATTTATTGACACCACCAGAATTACCACCTATAACTTTATCAATTTCGTCTAATAAAATCACTGGATTCATACATCTGGATTTACGTAATGCTTGAATTAATAATCCAGGCATGGCTCCAACATAAGTTCTTCTATGTCCTCTAATTTCACTTTCATCTTTAATTCCACCAAGAGATATTCTTTGGAAATTACGTCCCAAGGCAGAAGCAATTGATTTAGCTAATGATGTTTTACCAGTACCTGGAGGTCCAGCAAGCATAATTATTGGTGATTTATTGTTTTTAGATACTTGAATAGATTCATTGGAAGGAACCATCTTAGTTGAAACATTGGTTTTAGCTTCAGTAATTGATTTTTGATTTCTGGTTTTAGCTTGTTGTTTAGCTAAATATGTTTCATCATTATTTGCTATGACAATAGATGATGGTGTTTTGGATGCCAATGAAGATGTTGGAGATTTGGTTAATGATCTTGAGTTAGAATTACAATTGGAATTGGAATTGGAATCAGAATGGGCTGGATTTTTGGAATTCTCTTCGTCTTTGGATTGTAGAGCTTGATCTTTTTCAGCATTAATACCCAACAACTTTAATACTACTAAATATTGTATTAATCTTTTTTTCACATGTTCTAATCCATAATGATCATCATCTAATTGTTTTTTAGCTAATTTCAAATCAATATCTTTATTAGATTTGAATTTAGTCACATAATTATCCCATGGTATATCCATAACAATTTCTAAATAATTACGTAAAACATGGAAATCAGAATTGCCACCTCCACCTGGGGAATTTGCTGATGCCTTAACACGTTTGAAATCTTTGAGAATTAAACGTTTTGAATCGGCAGATAATGAAGATATAGTAGGTAATTTATGTTTAATAAAATTGAAAATCGCCTTCAAATCTTCATCTCCATCATCGTCGTCATCATTGTTGTCGTAATCACTATCATGTCCATGAGATCCATCTTGATGATGGTTCACCTTTGGTCTAGCAGGAGGAGTTTTGCCATTGGAAAATGAAGGAGCTGATGAAGCTGGACCTGAGTTTCTCTTGTTTGGTTTTATTGGTCGATTCTTGGTCATTCCTTCTAATAAGTTTCTAATTGATTTCAATTGATTAGCAACAACAGTTGCCTTTTGAATATTTGTTGCCTCACTATGAAACCAACTATTGACAAATGAAGTATTGGTCTGTAAATTTCCAAAAATTTGAATCAATTGTGACATCATTTCATTGATTAATATTGATCGATCATCCAATTTATACTCATTCAATAATGCCAATTTTTGGAAATTTGGGAATGGTAAAATCCCACATGTCAAATCAACTAATCTTAAATAAGTTTCATTATCAATTTTATACTCATCACCTTGAATGACTTGAGAAAACAATTTTTGTAAACGATGGAACGCCTTGTTAAAATCTTTTGAACCAACTAATTGCATATATAAGGCATTAGCTAAAGGATTAAGTGTCAATAAATTCTGACTCTTAATATCTTGATTTGGTTTATCATCATAATTTTTATTGTTGCTGTAAGTGGTACTATTACCTTTGATTAAAGATAAATTACCGTTTCTGTTATTGTTGTTATTATTGTTGTTGTTACTATTATTCTTATTATAATCCAATGCTTCACGGTAATCAATAAGAAACTTATCTATTGATTGAAATAATTGTTGATAATTTTTCTGTAAAGTAGTGAATTTCCCTTTTAAATCAGAAACATTATGATTCCAATCAATTCCAATAACTTGTTCATTTGTTTTCAATCCTCTTTTGTGGTGATTGTTTTTGCCATCATCTTTTATTTGTACACCTCTGGTGATTGCTTGCAAAGTTAATTTGATATTGGTAGTATCATCAACTATACCGACAATCCTAGCAACAGTAACTACTTTGGACAGTGATGATCCATCACCAGCACTAGAGTTGGTTTCTGGATTCTTGATTTTTTCCAAGTTTGGTATAATTGCTAATGTTAACCAATCAAATTCTTTAATAGCATCGTTTTGTGTAGATTTGACCCCTTTTTCTACTCCTCGACCGGTTTTCATACCAGTCTCATATTGGAAAAATTCTTTAATACCTTCAACAGCTTCTGGCGAAATCACACTAGGGTTTATCTCATGATATGTTTCTGGTTGCTCCAATTTTTGTTCAGCTTCAAAACGTTCTTCTTCATTGGTGTTGCCACTATTAAAATCGTATTCATTCAACAAGTTGTTAATGATAGAAACTTGTGAAATGAAATTTTTATAACGATATAACAATGCAGCAGCTTTGAATCTGGAAAATGTTACATTGTACATTATCCCTGGTAATAAAACCAAATTTGAATCCAAAGTATAAGTAGGTAAAACGACTTGTTGTTTCAAATTTGTTGCCTTAGAGGCATTACTATTGTTGTTGTATTTTGCCATTATCTTATTTGATCAAGTGTTTCTTTGCTTAATTGTACAATTTTTTATATGTCTGTGGTGAAATATGAATTTGGTTGGAGTGCCTTCCAGAGATAATATTAAATACTGCTTTATATTTCAAATGTTTATTGTTTTTTTTTTTTTTGACTTAATAATGTTATATATAACAGTGTAGCTAAAATGTTAATTTGGCTGGATGGCTGGATGGCTGGATGGATGGATGGGGTTGATTGGTAATTAATATTAAAGTTGTATATAAACTTGTGTATTTAAAAAAAGGAAAAAGTCGACAACTTATAAAATTGATCATTGTGGGGCATACAAAGAAAGATAAGTGCAATTGAGTCAGTCAGTCAAATTTAGGGAGCGTGTGTGGAGGCACAAAAGTGAAATTGAAATTGAATTTGAATTTGAATATGATATTTTTTTATATCTCTACCTCCACCACACACACGAGACTTCTTCCTACATACTCTATTTGTTTCATTTCCATATTTGTTTATCTTCATACTCAGATAGTAATCAATCCTATCAAATACCCTTTAATGTATTGTTTAATGTGGATGAAACTAGTATAGAACGATACAACTTTGACTTGTTACTTACAAAATACTGCTATTGGGTCAGGCGATTATAAATTTCTTAGACTTAGTGCACATATTTCCGTTTTGATTAAACCGAGGAACCACATTCAAACTGCAGCACTATTTAAACATCAATATCAACTAGATTAATGTGGGGTATATGAAGTTTCTTGATTCTATTGTAGCAATATCTCCTCTCTAAGATATAGTTATTAATTCAGAGGGGGTGAACTCAACGATTTAACGGTAATTGTAACTGGGGTTGCAAATTTTTGGTGGAAACCCTTGAAAATTCAACGTCAAGGGTTAAAATGGCAACCACATCAACCCCTCTAATGATATTGTAGTAGCTATAGTTTTCTATTATCTATACTGCAGGATGTAATTACTGAATGTAAAATGCTGTAAGCTGTTGGTTCATGGCAAGGCATTGAGTGTCAATTTTGGTTTAAATTTGTATAATTTTTGGTATGAAAATTACACCAAAAAAGAACAACTTAAGAAAAAACTTGCAACTTAACCAATCTGGAGCAAGACTCCAATTGATATACCTACTGAGTTATGGTTGTTACAAACTATCACTAAGCAAGTCTAGCACATGGCAATAATCGTGATCCGTAAATGTGCTTATCAAGATAATCTGCAAGTAATCGGTAAAATTTGCTTGTTGCTTAATTTACAAGACATAGTTCAATCTATAAACAGTTCCTCAAGAACATCAAGACACCGAGAGCTCAAAACTTTAACAGGAATACTACAAATAAAAGTAAGAAAACAAATAAATATCACCTGGGCATGAAGTACAAAATCTTATTGAAATTCAAAGAAGTATACGATAAACCAGGTTTTTCAATTTCGGAAGAACCAAAAAAACAAAAAATTGCCTTTAAAAAAAAAGAATCTTTCAAATCATGGGAAAATCAATACTAAAGAATAACGTTAAAAGAAATATATCATTTATATTGAGAATCAAACCTAATAAGGGGGAGGGGGGAAACCATGATTCATTTTAAAAAAAAGAAGGCATAAACAAAAAAGGAAAACGAAGCATTCAAAGTGAACGATACCAATGAAAGAGAACCTTTCACAGTATCTGAACGCCTCAAAATAAAAAAAAAGGATTAGGTATGAAAATGAATCTCAAATGATAAAATCTTATAAAAACGTAATCAATATTGAAATTATTGGTATTTTTATTCTTTTTTTTTAAATTTGTATTCTTTTTGAAATATTTTTTAGTCACGATCCTTGATTAATTAAAAAAGAAGAAGAAGAAGAAGAAGAAAAAGGTTTCATGAAAAATTTTATTTTTGGTGATGCCTGAAAGAATTTCATTTTTATAGTGTGTTAAAAGTTAGTACTTCTAGCGTGCCCATTTTCCAGAAATCAACTATTTAGGGCTACCGTTTACAACAATACCATATCTAAATATGAACGGATGCCTAAAAACAGGTTTACTGTAGAGATCACATACTTAACTTTTAAAATGTACAAATATATGAAATAATACTATAATATTAAACATGAATGATAAAAAAAAAGTTATGTAGAAATACACATGAATCCCTTCTTTTTTTAATAAATTTTTTTTTACTTATATATATATATTTTATATTTATTAATCTTTCTTAATTACAATTTTGGATTTGTATAAAATGGCATCCTCATTATTAAAAAAGAAAATCTCTTCTTTCTCCTTATCGATAATATACATCATTAAACCTTTTTTTTATTTTGGTTGTTATTGTTGTTATTGTTTCTTCTTCTACTTCTACTTCTACTTCTTATTGGTAGATTTCAGTGTTTACCAGTTAGAAGCAGCAGCATCTTCAGCAGCTGGGGTAGCACCAGAATCAGCCCAATCAACATCTTCAGTTTCACCAGTCCATTCGGTTTCAGCTTCAGCAACTGGAGCTTCTTCAACTTCTTCAGTTTTAGCTTCTTCGACGGCATTTTGTTCAATTTCTTCTGGGTCTCTGTAGAAGTACAAATCTGGCATAACTGACCATTCGGTAGTTCTGTCTGGGATAATACCTCTTAATCTCAAGACTTCTCTAGCAAGCAACCACCAGATTAAACCAATAGAGTGTTTACCTTTGTTGTTACATGGAATGGCAACATCAACGTATTCAGATGGAGAGTCCATGTCAGTCAAGGCAATAACTGGAATGTTAACATAAGATGATTCTTTGATGGCTTGAGCATCGGTTCTTGGGTCAGTAACAACAACTAATCTTGGTTCTTTGAATGAACGAGTGATATAATTGGTAAAGTTACCTGGAGTGAATCTACCAGCAATGGCAGTAGCACCAGTGTGAGCAGCAAATTTCAAAACAGCTCTTTGACCGAAAGTTCTTGAAGAACAAACAGCAACATCAGAAGCGTTTGGAACAGCAGCAATGATTCTGGCAGCCAAAACAATTTTTTCCCAAGTTTTACCAATGTTGATGATGTTCATACCATCTGGTCTGGTTTTGTAAACATATGGTTTGTTGTGAACCTAAAAAAAAAAAAATGAATTGTTAGTAAACGATATTTCCATAAATTAATATTTGGGTAAAATGGGCATTAAGGAAAAGAGCAAAAAAAAATTTATTCTTGAAAGGTTCAAGAATACTATGTTGCATTGTTCATTAAACGGATTGAACTTGATTTGATATACCAAATGCATTAAATATATCATATAATCCATATAGTTCTTACAATTGATCTGCTAGTTTCCATAGATCATTGGCAACATTTTATTATTCCCATTTTTCCAATAAAATTAAAACTGAATATCTATCCCTAGTCTCTGTTTGCTCATATATTCTTACCCTTTCTCTTTTCCTTAATGGAGAAATTTCCCTTTCCCTTCTCCCAAATACTTAAAAAGCTATTGTTGAACATACTTGAACGTTCTTAGCACCCAAATGGACGTTGGCAGCTAATAACAATTTAGCGTCTTCTGGAGTTAAGTCAAATGAAGCTGGTAATGACATATTCTCTATTATATGCTTGTTGATATTGGGTTAAACAAAAATCTAAGTACGTGAAAACTTGAAAAAATTTCAAAATTCTTTTTTCTTTTCTTCCTCTTGGTATGAAAGTTGTGAGAGAGAGAGAGTAATTGTTGGTAGTGTGTGAATTGGGAGTGTCCTTCTAACTATGTGAGGGAAATTGTGTGTACACAAACAGAAAATTTGATAGTAAATTTACTATACAAATTTGTTAGTGCGCAAAACAAACAGAAACAAGAAAAAAAAAAAAAAAAATTTATTGTGTGCGCATAGTTAAAGATAGTAAGATCTCAACATCAATACAAACAATATATACAGTACGTTATAGGGCTAAAGCCCTAATGGATAAATCTTTGCACGTGCATCAAAAATAATTATTGTGTTGCTACCATATGTTATATTTGACCTCATATTAATACACCACTAACTATGAAGATAAAAAGAAAAGTATAGTGAACAATACCAGAAAGTGTGTGAGAGTAGAGCTATTGTAGACTATACCAGCTGTTTGGCTTATATAGCTAGATTTTGCATTTTCGAATGTGACCAGTAACATACACTTGATTAGTAATATCAATACCCCCCTAACACGCCTTATCTCTTATAACCTAAAAGCTAAAACTGTAAATAACTGTGTGAGTGTAGACAGTCATATGCAAAGTATGGCAGTGTTGCTATTTGAGTTTCTTGATATTTAAGATAAGCATTTATTAGTGTTTTCTGAGTGTGGATGTGTCCATATGCGGAGATAGTAGATCTCGGACAAAGAAAGCAACCAACCACCACAGCAATAAAACAATTCCGCTCTGATTTCGTACTTTTTATTTTTTATTTTATTTTTTTTTTTTTTTGATGCCGCTTCCTATTTCCAAATTGATAAGCTTAGATATAGAGTCCCCCCCCCCCACCAAAGATATCACTCTCTTGCTTAAGAAATTAATTTAGCAATAATGTTGTTGTTTTTATATATCCACACCACAATTAATTCATATTTATAACACTTGTTTTAGACTACAACCCACCCTTGATCCTTACATATAGAGAACTGGTATTCTCAACTTTTTTTTTTTATTTCACATTCCTCGTTTATACTAAAACTCCTAGCTATCATCCTATGACATCAGTCGAACCAGATATTGAAAGTGAGGCATTATTAGAAATAGCAGCTAATGATGCTTATCAAGCCATAATTGAAGAAGAAGAAGAAGATGTTGATGAGGCTAACTCATCTCAAGATGAAGATGTTATTTGGTTAAGAGAACAAATTGAAAACAATAAAGCCATCTCATGGATCAATCGTCCATCGGTTTATATTCTTGGATTAGTGATTTGTATTTTCATGATTGCTTTTGCTTCCACCATTGGAGTTAAACAAATTATACTTTTTAAATTAGCTTGTAATACAGTAGCCAATTCTAAAGGATATTGTGACCCTATTGAAACTCAAGTATTAGTTTCATCATATGAAATGTATTCTATGGTTGGTGGTACATTAGTTTCATTAATCCCCGTGGCTAAAGCAGGTGAATTAAGTGATATATATGGTAGGAAACCTTTTTTCATTGCCATGTTTGTATCGGCGACAACATCTCATTTATGTTCATATCTTATATTTCATCATTATAATACTTTCCCATTTAAATTATTATTAGGAGCACAATGGATTTCTTCAATATGTGGAGGAATGATTATGGTTCCAGCATTAATTGGATCATATATATCCGATATTGTTGAATCTCAAGGAAGAATTTATGCTTTAGGTTTAGGAATGTCATCACTTTTCATTGGCCAATCATTAGGACCAATGTTTGGTAATTGGATAAATTCAATTGGTAAACATTTAAATCAAGAACAAAAAGAAAAAATTGGAATTAGAGCAATTACTACTTTATCATCAATACTTCCTAGTGAATTTTTTTTATTGAAAATAGAAATCATTATTGATATTATAATTTGTATTTATGTCATTACATTATTTCCTGAATCTAGAAATGCCAAAGCTAGAGCAAAATCAAGAGCCAATTCAATAACTTCATCGAGGAGTTCAAATTCAAATTCAAATTCAAATTCAAGCACAAGAGGTGGTGTTGGTGTTTTTATTGGTACTGCTGGTGATGCTGTTGATCAATTACAAGAATTAAATAATCAACAACAATCTTCATCAAAAAGTAAATTGAGTATGTTTTTCAATATTTTCTCCCCCTTGGTTATATTAACTTATCCAACTAATTTAATCAATGAAAATGGTAAACATCGAGCATCACAATATAGATTTGTTGTTATATCATTGATTATATCTCAATGTATTAATATGATGATGATAATGACTCTTGGTCAAATTTTAATCCAATATGGGATATTTGTATTTGATTGGTCAAGTGAAGATGTTGGTAATTTATTAACCGTATTAGCATCAACTAGAGCTATAATATTAATTGTTATATTACCAATTTTCCAAAATAAAATTTTAAAGAAAAAATTCAAATTTAGAGTATTGAAAAAACAATTAGATATGATTGATTATTCATTAATGTTAATTGGATATCTGGTAGATTTCATTTTTTTAATTTTATTGGTATATACTAAATCGACTACTCAAGTATTAACTTTAGGAGCTTTTTATTCAATTGGTTCAATAGCTCATCCAACGACTCAATCAACTTTATTGAAATTTTATCCAACTTCAAAAATCGGGGTGGTTTTTGGTGCTAATACGTTATTACATAATATTGTTGGAGTAGTGGCACCAGTTATGATTATGAATTTTTATTCTAAAACTTTGAAAAATGGTTGGCCTGGTGCAGTATTTATTTTATATTCTTTATTGGTGTTGATTATTATAATCCTTGTTGTTGTTAGTAAACGAGTATTGAAATTAAATGTCAATACTACTGATGAGAGATTAATTAGAAGTAATTCTTCAGTTTCATTATCAAGATCTAATGCAGCTTTATAGAAAGAACCAAAAAAAAAAAAAAATACATATGTATATTATTATTATTATTATTATTATTATTATTAGTGTTTGTTATTTGACAAATTTCCAAATATTAATTGTTTCACTATATTCTTGAGGTAACATTAAATAATGAAATTTTAAATTATTATCATATTTAATTTTAACAATTTTTCCTAATAAGAATTTCCATAAGATTGAATCACGGAAATTTTTTGCCCCTCTAAATCCCCTGATAAAATTAATGAAAATTTCTTGATAAGTTAATGATTTATTTGATAATTTTAATATTGTCATCCCCTGATAAAATTTTATAAATTCAAATTTTATTTCACCTTGTAATCGTTTAGAATTTTTTAC